>NC_084621.1:24456371-24636371 GCF_033978795.1 Nerophis ophidion | reverse complement strand
TATAAGAAATCCCAGTGTTTATATCAAACATGATTCTTTGATGAGAGTATTTGGCGAGCACTGTTTTGTCCTAGTAATTTTGGCGGTCCTTGAACTCACCGTAGTTTGTTTACATATATAACTTTATTCAATGATGCCAGAGAAAGATATATTTTATGCCACTCATTCTTTGCCTCATTTTGTCCACCAAACATTTTATACTGTGCGTGAATGCTCAACGATGAGGTTTGTTGGTGTTATTGAGTTGTGTGGATTTCTTATCAAGCATATTTGGTCATTGCATGACTGCAAGATAACCGATGCAAACATGCTATTTGGGCTAGCTGTATGTACATATTACATCATTATGCCTCATTTGTAGCTATATTTGAGATTATTTTAACATCCTTTACTTTTATCTTCTTTGTATATAATTTAGTTTTGCATGTCTCATGACACATATTATCTGTAGGTAATATTGGCTGCATTTCAGATAGATGTTCGTGTGCCATGTTGTTCCCTACCACAGCAAAGATTACCCAGTTTGCCAAGGATTGTAATAAATCTATTAAAAGAAAACAGCCTGCCGATTCCTTTAACTTGGGGACACACACCTATACCTTTGGCCATTCTGAGCCAGTCATTAGGAGGAGTTATTTCACCTTCTGAGTAGCCTCGTATTTACTAACGGTTTCTAATGTTGTTAAAATGTGTAGAATATATGTATAAAATTTCAACATTTCTGTCAACGAAGATTTGCGTCAGCCTGCGACACATAGTCATTTTGATAGTAGGCTATTATAGGTACCGTATTTACTTGAATAGCCGCCGGGCATGTAAAATGCTCCTGCCTGGAATCACTGCCGGGTAAAACTCACTCCCCAAATTAATAAGCGCATGCTTACTTTAACTGCCCCGTGAAATTTGTGACGTCACGAGTGATGCTTCCCCTGCCGTCATTTTCAAAATGGCAGAGGAGTTTTTTTTGCTTTTAGTGTGTGTAAACCAGGGGTCTTGTGCCACAGCCATACAGATCACACTAATGGTTGTGATATAAAACAACTTTAACACTCTTAATAATATGCGCCACACTCTGTGAACCCACACCAAACACATTTCTGGAGAACATCGGCTCTGTAACACATTATAAACGAAACATAACACTTACCCAGAATGCAATGTATCCATGACTCTCGGCTATATTATACACGCGCCAGCAACAAACCCCCCCCCGTGCGTCGGTTGAGGTGGGCGGGGTTGGGGGCGCTTGTATAATATAGCAAAGAGTCACGGATGTACAGCATTATGGGTAATCCCTATGCTGCGTTTACAGTATAATGTGTCCAGTACAAGACGAACAGTATATACGGCTTTTAATTTTTTGCGGCTCCAGACAGATTTGTATTTTGTATTTTTGGTCTTTTGTGGCTCTTTCAGCGTTTTGGGTTGCCGACCTCTGCCCTTAAGTATGATTCACATTCAGAATTTTCCATCCTTCTATATATGGTAGTTGGAGTTGAAGACAACTTCATTAATGCTAAATAGCAGTTTTGAGTAATGTCACAGAAGATGCAGGATTTTCTTTAACATTTAAGTGGTGAAACTTACTATAGGAGGACAGCTGTAGTGCTGTACTCTGAAGATCATGTCATATTTAATTTGAACTTTTATTTATTTATTTTTTTAATGTTCCTCAGTAGTCACGTACAAATTTGTGTGAATTATGCAAAATTATTTCAATTGTGTCCCCGTGTACCATATTAACTCTTTTCGTCCAGGGTCCCCAGTAAGAATGATCAGCACATTACTTCATCAATCCAGAGATTTAAAGTGGCAATTTTACCTCATTTTTTTATGCTTCCACAACCTGTAGAAAAAGTGGTCCCCACCAGTCATGAAAACTTGGTCCCCATTCCGTTCGATAACCGGTATGTGTGTGTGTGTGTGTGTGTGTGTGTGTGTGTGTGTGTGTGTGTGTGTGTGTGTGTGTGTGTGTGTGTGTGTGTCCCATTAGGGGCCCATCAGACGCAAATGAGCGCGCTTGAAGAATGCGTGCGCTTAGCGTTGTCAGATTATCAAGCGGGCGGCCGTTTAAGAAAGTGAAAAACAATCAGTGAGGACATGTCCGGTAAGTACACTGCAAAAAATCAGTGTTCAAAAACAAGAAAAAAATGTACAAAAATGAGGGGTATTTTATTTGAACTAAGCAAAATTATCTGCCAGTAGAACAAGAAAATTTGGCTTGTCAAGACTTTCCAAAACAAGTAAAATCCGCTAACCTCAATGAACCCAAAAATACCTTAAAATAAGTATATTCTCAATAATAACAAGTGCACTTTTCTTGGTAGAAACAAGAAATATGTTGAAAAAAATTCTTAAATTAAGTAAATACTAGTGCCATTATCTTGACATAATGATATGCCCTCGGCATTACATTTTTTGAAACCAGCAAAAACTAGTTTATCGTTCTTAATGGAAAGGCAACAAGGCAACCGCTTGTTACTCTCGGGGTCTACTAGCCCCTCAGGCAAATTATATGGTCTAAAAATGCATTTTTCCACCGATAACATGACATCATCGCGCCAAATGAGTGCTGTTTCAGTCAATTAGTGCGCATATATACAGCCCGGCCAAAAAAAATTTGAATTGTAATTTTGAAGAATTCACCTGAATGTGCATGAACTATTTCTGTTCAAAATAGTTTGAAATGTCAAATGTTATTTTTTTCAATATTAGTTTACTGTACTGTGCCAACTGTACTACTATATGAGGACGTGTTTTCTATTGTTTTATTGGAAATAAGTCATTTTGGCTTTCAACTGTTTTAATTATGAGACACAATTGTGTCAAAATCCAGAATTTTTCTTCATGCTTGGATTGACAAATTATTACTTAAACAAATATTTTTATACTTGTGAGTTTTGACGACACAGCTTTGCAACAGTTGATATTCTAGTTTCAAGCGTGTTTTACTTAATATAGCTCATCAAATCTCAGCAACAAAATGTAATATCTTACCAAAATCACTTAGGACCAAAACCATTAAAACAAGTAAAACACTCTAACATAAAATCTGCTTAGTGAGAAGAATTATCTTCTTAGACAGAAAACAAGAAAATATCACCCTTATTTGAGATAGTTTATCTTATTCGGATTTCAGTTTTTGCAGCGTAAACACTGATGTTGTCCACTTAGCATTTTTTCCAAAACGATTCTATTTCAAGGGTGCGTGATGTTGTGTAATCCGCAATGTGGTGTCGAGTACAACTTTTATCTGTACGTCAGTAATAAATTATAAATAGGTTGATTGGCAACACTAAATTGGCCCTAGTGTGTGAATGTGGGTGTGAATGTTGTCTGTCTATATGGGTTGGCCCTGTGATGAGATGGCGACTTGTCCAGGGTGTACGCCGCCTTCCGCCCGAATGCAGCTGAGATAGGTTCCAGAAACCCCCGCAACCTCAAAAGGGAAAAGCAGTAGAAAATGGATGGATGCACACTGCCTCCTAGGGGTGGGAGAGTATCGTATTTTTCAGACGATAGGGCGCACCGGATTATAAGGCGCACTGCCGAGGATTGGTCTATTATTGATCTTATTTCATTTAAAAGGCGCACCGGATTATAGGGCGCATTAAATTAGTCATTTTTTATATATTTTTTCTACGTGTAAAAGGCTTCCTTGTGGTCTTCATAACATGTAATGGTGGTTCTTTGGTCAAAATGTTGCAAAGATTAGGTTGTACGGATCGCTTTCTGACATTCGCTTCCGGATGCGCCGTTTTGTGGGCGGTCTTATTTACGTGGCTCACCTTCGGCAGCGTCTTCTCCCCGTCATCTTTGTTGTAGCGGTGTAGCGTGCAAGGACGGGAGTGGAAGAAGTGTCAAAAGATGGAGCTAACTGCTTAAATGACATTCAGACTTTACTTCAATCAATAACGGAGCAGCATTTCTTCATCCGGAAACAACAACGTTGGAAATGTGTCCCGTGAAAATCCGTCCGACCGTCCTCTCTAATAACTAAAGTTCCTAGGGTGAATAATGTAAACTCACTACACCGGTATGTTTTAGCACTTCCGTGGCGAGTTTACTGACGGATATAAGTAAGAACTTGACACTACTTTATATTACAAATGGCAACAGCGGAGGATGAATGTCACATAAGAAGATAGAGAAAAAGAAGAAGCTTATCGACTATGGAATACGGAATACAAAAGTGGATAAGCGCGATTTTTCAGAATTTATGCAGATCCCAAATACAGATCAGCAGGTACCAGAAGGTACGAAAAGTTGCTTTTGCATAATATTGTGGAACAAAACGCCAGATAATATGTCTTTCCTTATATACACACCATAATAATACTCATATGTTGAATCACATCAAGCGGTGTGGCGTCATAGCTTACCAAAGTCGTACTAAAACATTTTGATAAGATTTTTGAGCGTCGTGTGTAATTTTCTATATTTTCAATGGAACATATAAAATGTTGGTGTTGTTTACTTGAGTCATAATGCCATCATAGTGCAGTCTACACGTATCTCTTATTTTGGACTGCCATCTACTGGTTACACTTATTATTACACCATGTACCAAATAAAATTGCTCCGAGGTCGTCAGTAAGCAAAACCAGAATTATTCCGCACATCCAGGGTGTACCCCGCCTTCCGCCCGATTGTAGCTGAGATAGGCGCCAGCACCCCCCGCGACCCTGAAAGGGAATAAGCGGTAGAAAATGGATGGATGGATTAGGCATACCGGGTTATAAGACGCACTGTCAAGTTTTGAGAAAAAAATGATTTTAAGTGCGCCTTTTGGTCCGGAAAATACAGTAACTTGAAGCGTTCCACATCAGTACACTATCAGTACACACAAAACCATGAGTGTGCAGTAGGGATATAACAGAATTGTAGATGGGGCGGTTTCAACATCCTCACAATAATGCCTTGGCGAGTGACGGGCTCAACATAAACTTGGTGAATATGTTTTTTTTCTGGCGCTTTTACATCTGCCAAAATCCACTGTGGCGGCAAATTGGGGGGGGTGACACCGTAAATGGGGGAAAAAGAGGAAGCCTGCAGGAGAAGTGTGTTTGTAGTAGGTTTGAGGAATAGTTTTTTTTTTCAGATACTTCCTGAAAATTTCATCAAAATCAGCTCATGATTATTTGCATGATGTTGCTAACAAACACATCAATTTGTGAGACGATTTCATTTTTAAAGGTTACATTTTCAGCGCACCTTTTTTGAGAAGCAGCATTTTCCAAGCTGATATAAAAAAAATGTCCACTTCTCAGAAAGTAAACAATGTGATCCATCACATCATTAAAATGTGGCCCGCCATGTCATTCAAAGTGGTCCGTCACATTATTAATCAGGGTTTTCATGTAATTCACTGAGGTCTGCCAGATCATTTAAACTGGTCCGTCACACCATTAAAGGCCTACTGAAATGTGACTGAAAGATGTTCTTATTTAAAAGGGGATAGCAGGTCCATTCTATGTGTCATACTTGATCATTTCGCGATATTGCCATATTTTTGCTGAAAGGATTTAGTAGAGAACATCCACGATAAAGTCCGCAACTTTTGGTTGCTAATAAAAAAGCCTTGCCTGTACCGGAAGTAGCAGATGATGTGCTCGTGACGTCACCGGTGTGAGGGCTCCTCACATCCTCACATTGTTCATAATGTGAGCCACCAGCAGTAAGAGCAATTCGGAGAGAGAAAGCAACGATTTCCCCATTAATTTTAGCGAGGATGAAAGATTCGTGGATGAGGAAAGTTAGAGTGAAGCACTAATGAAAAGGGAAAAAAAGGATACTGCTCCAGGCGGCGACAGTGGGAGAGTTTCAGATGTAATTAGACACATTAACTAGGATAATTCTGGAAAATCCCTTATCTCCTTATTGTGTTAATAATATTTTAGTGAGATTATAGTCATACCTGAAAGTCGGATGGCTGTGGTGAACGCCTGTGTCTCTGAGAGAAGCCGAGGAGCCAACATCACAGCTGCCTTTTTGAGCTGCAGGATGAGGTCGCGTGATCCACTCAAGTCTCCGGTAAGAGCCGACTTAATATCACAATTTTCCCATCCAAAAACTTGCTGGTTGACGTAGAGAAACATGTTCGCTTGACCCCTCTGTGTTAAAGCTTCACAACAAACAAAGAAACACTGGCTGTGTTTTGGTGCTAAAGGCAGCTGCAATCCACCGCTTTCCACCAACAGCATTCTTCTTTGACGTCTCAATTATTAATTGAACAAATTCCAAAAGATTCAGCAACACAGATGTCCAAAATACTGTGTAATTGCGCGATGAAAAGAGACGACTTTTAGCCATAAGTGGTGCCGGGCAAATATGTCCCCTCCAACCAATAACGTCACAAACACGCGTCATCATTCCGCGACGTTTTCAACAGGAAACTCCGCGGGAAATTTAAAATGGTAATTTAGTCAACTAAACCGGCCGTATTGGCATGTGTTGCAATGTTAAGATTTCATCATTGGTATATACAGAGGGGCAAAAAAGTATTTAGTCAGCCACCGATTGTGCAAGTTCTCCCACTTAAAATGATGATAGAGGTCTGTAATTTTCATCATAGGTACACTTCCACTGTGAGAGACAGAATGTGAAAAAAAAATCCAGGAATTCACATTGTAGGAATTTTAAAGAATTTATTTGTAGATTATGGTGGAAAATAAGTATTTGGTCAACCATTCAAAGCTCTCACTGACGGAAGGAGGTTTTGGCTCAAAATCTCACGATACATGGCCCCATTCATTCTTTCCTTAACACGGATCAATCCTCCTGTCCCCTTAGCAGAAAAACAGCCCCAAAGTATGATGATCCCACCCCCATGCTTCACAGTAGGTATGGTGCTCTTGGGATGCAACTCAGTATTCTTCTTCCTCCAAACACGACGAGTTGAGTTTATACCAAAATACATGGATGATACAGCAGAGGATTGGGAGAATGTCATGTGGTCAGATGAAACCAAAATATAACTTTTTGGTGTGAACTCAACTCGTCGTGTTTGGAGGAAGAAGAACACTGTGTTGCATCCCAAGAACACCATAACTACTGTGAAGCATGGGGGTGGAAACATCATGCTTTGGGGCTGTTTTTCTGCAAAGGGGACAGGACGATTGATCCGTGTTAAGGAAAGAATGAATGGGGCCATGTATCGTGAGATTTTGAGCCAAAACCTCCTTCCATCAGTGAGAGCTTTGAATGGTTGACCAAAGACTTATTTTCCACCATAATTTACAAATGAATTATTTAAAATTTCTACAATGTGAATTCCTGGATTTTTTTTTCACATTCTGTCTCTCACAGTTGAAGTGTACCTATGATGAAAATTACAGACCTCTGTCATCATTTTAAGTGAGAGAACTTGCACAATCAGTGGCTGACTAAATACTTTTTTGCCCCACTGTAAACTATCAGACTGCGTGGTCGGTAGTAGTGGGTTTCAGTAGGCCTTTAATGTCATGTAATGTGGACCTCTTGGGACAGCCATAATTGCGACGTGACCCTGGACGAGAAGAAGTTAGAGACCCCCGGTCTAAAACATCAGCATCAACAACTATGTTGCGTGTGGTGCGCGACACAGGTGCAGGTGCAGCAGTTGTTGCGCTGCATCACCGTGCGACAAATTCCGCAATAGAAGAAGAGAGTCAGGCCGCGAAGGAACCCTGCCGCTGCTCCCCGGAATGTTCCGCGTCTCTGCGGATGCCAGCAAGACGCCAAGCGTATCAGCAGCATGTCACGTATTATCCCGACAAGAAAAAGAGCAAAAAAGAAAACAGCCAAGTCGACAGACATAACCCCCGCCCTCTTCCACCTTATCTTTTATTGGCTGGCCCGCTCAGACCCTTATCATTTATTGGATGACTCCTTGGTCAGGTTTATCTTTATTGGCTGGCTCCTCCTGAGGACCAGGGGAAGGAAGGAGGGACGTTGAGAGAGGGGGGCTACTGATAGCTCTATCACTAGTGTGGGAGAAAAACGCAACCTTGTTTCCACCTTCTGGACCCAGCTGCATTTTAGTCACTTCCTGTCCGACAGCCAATCACGTTGAGCCAAACGTCGCTATATTTAGGGCTGCGGCTATCGATCTTTATATCAATGCATCAACTGTTGTGTTTGGTTATTCAAGTAATCGGATAAAACATTTTACGGTCTCCATGCAAATTTTACGGAAAATAGTTAAAATAAAGATTGTTCTGCTTGTCAAAACCTTAATGAATGTAGAAAACCCAAAACCAGTAAAGTTGGCACGTTGTGTAAATGGTAAATAAAAACAGAATACAATGATTTGCTAATCCTTTCCAACTTATATTCAATTAAATAGACTGCAAAGACAAGATACTTAACGTTCGAACTGGAAAACGTTATTTTTTGCAAACATTAGCTCCTTTGGAATTTGATGCCTGCAACATGTTTCAAAAAAAGCTGGCACAAGTGGCAAAAAAGACTGACAAAGTTGTGGATTGCTCATCAAACACTTATTTGGAACATCCACAGGTGAACAGGCTAATTGGAAACCAGTAGATGCCATGATTGGGTATAAAACAGCCTCAATGAAATGCTCAGTCAAACAAGGATGGGGCAAGAGTCACCACTTTGGGAACAAATGCGTGAGCAAATCGTCAAACAGTTTAAGAACAACATTTCTCAACCTGCTATTCCAAGGAATTTAGGGATTTCACCATCTACGGTCCGTAATATCATCAAAATGTTGAGAGAATCTGGAGAAATCCCTGCACGTAAGCAGCAAGTAATGCCAGTGGCCTTGGATCCCTCAGGCGGTACTGCATCAAAAAGCGACATCAGTGTGAAAAGGATATCACCACATGGGCTCAGGAACACTTCAGAAAACCCCTGTCAGTAACTACAGTTTGTTGCTACATCTGTAAGTGCAAGTTAAAACTCTACTATGCAAAAACAAAGCCATTTATCAACAACACCCACAGAAGCCACCAGCTTAGCTGGGCCCAAGATCATTTAAGATGGACTGATGCAAAGTGGAAAAGTGTTCTGTGGTCTGACGAGTCCAAATTTCGAATTGTTTTTGGAAGCTGTGACTAAAGAAGAAAACTACGGACTAAAGAAGAAAAGAACCATCCGTATTGTTATAGGCACAAAGTTGAAAAGCCAGCATCTGTGATGGTATGGGGAATGTGTTAGTGCCCAAGGCATGGGTAACTTACACATCTGTGAAGACACCATTAAAGCTGAAATGTACATACAGGTTTTGGCGCTACATACTGTATGTTGCTGTCCAAACAACGTTATCATGGACGCCCCTGCTTATTTCAGCAAGACAAGTCCAAGCCACATGTTACAACAGCGTGGCTTCGTAGGAAAAGAGGCCGGGTACTAGACCGGCCTGCCTGTAGTCCAGACCTGTCTCCTATTGAAAATGTGTGCTGCATTATGATGCCTGAAATTCCACAATGGAGACCCCAGACTGTTGAACAACTTAAGCTGTACATCAGGCAAGAATGGGAAATAATTCCACCTGAAAAGCTTCAAAAATTGGTCTCCTTAGTTCCCAAACATTTACTGAGTGTTGTTAAAAGGAAAGCCCATGTAACACAGTGGTAAAAATGCCCCTGTACTAACTTTTTTGCAACATATTACTGCCATTAAATTATAAGTTAATTATTACTTGCTAAAAGAAAATAAGGTTTCTTAGTTCATACCTTAAGTATCCTGTCTTTGCAGTCTATTCAATTGAATATAAGTTGAAAAGGATTGTATTTGGTTTTTATTTACCACTTATACATTTTAATAGTAACACTCATTAAGTGAGTAATCATACAGCTTAATTAATACAAACCCTGTTTCCATATGAGTTGGGACATTGTGTTAGATGTAAATATAAACGGAATACAATGATTTGCAAATCATTTTCAACCCATATTCATTTGAATATGCTACAAAGACAACATATTTGATGTTCAAACTGATAAACGTTTTTTTTTTTGTTGCAAATAATCATTAGCTTTGGAATTTGATGCCAGCAACACATGACAAAGAAGTTGGGAAAGGTGGCAATAAATACTGATAAAGTTGAGGAATGCTCATCAAACACTTATTTGGAACATCCTACAGGTGTGCAAGCTAATTGGGAACAGATAGGTGCCATGATTGGGTATAAAAGCAGATTCCATGAAATGCTAAGTAATTCACAAACAAGGATGGGGTGAGGGTCACCACTTTGTAAGCACATTGTCAAAGAGTTTTAGAAAAACATTTGTCATCGAGCTATTGCAAGGAATTTAGGGATTTTACCATCTACGGTCCGTAAAATCATCATGAGATTCAGAGAATCTGGAGAAATCACTGCAAATAAGCGACGATATTACGTAACTTTGGTCCCTCAGGCGGTACTGTATCAAAAACCGACATCAGTGTGTAAAGGATATCACCACATGGGCTCAGGAACAGTTCATAAAACCACTGTCAGTAACTACAGTTGGTCGCTACATCTGTAAGTGCAGGTTAAAACTCTTTTATGCAAAGCAAAACGCATTTATCAACAACGCCCAGAAACGCCGCCGGCTTCGCTGGGCCCGAGCTCATCTAAGATGGACTGATGCAAAGTGGAAAAGTGTTCTGTGGTCCGATGAGTCCGCATTTCAAATTATATTTGGAAACTGTGGACGTGGTGTCCTCCGGAACAGAGAGGAAAATAACCATCCGGTTTGTTATAGGCGCATATGTTGTCATCCAAGCAACGTTATCATGGACGCCGCTGTTTATTTCAGAAAGACAATGCTAAGCCACAACAGTGTTGCTTTGTAGTAAAAGACTGCGGGTACTTTCCTGGCCCGCCTCCAGTCCAGACCTGTCTCCCATTGAAAATGTATGGTGCATTAGGAAGCGTAAAATACAACAGCGGAGACCCCGGACTGTTGAACGAATGAAGCTCTACACCATGGGTGTCAAACTCTGGCCCGCGGGCCAAATTTGGCCCGCCGTGTAATTTCATTTGGCCCTTGAGGCAATAATAAATTAACATTAGAGCTGGCCCGCCGGTATTATACAGTGGCAGTGCCTCTGTATCACCGCATTCAAGGTTAATTCTCATACTTGCCAACCCTCCCGATTTTTCCAGGAGAATCCCAAATTTCAGTGCCCCCCCTGAAAATCTCCCGGGGCAACCATTCTCCCGAATTTCCACCCGGACAACAATATTGGGGGCGTGCTTTAAAGGTATTGCTTTTAGCATCCTCTACAACCTGTCGTCACGTCCGCTTTTCCTCTATACAAACAGCGTGCCGGCCCAGTGACGTAATATATGCGGCTTCTACACACACACAAGTATTGAATGCAAGGCATAATTGGTCAACAGCCATACATGTCACACTGAGGGTGGCCGTATAAACAACTTTAACACTGTTACACCACACTGTAAACCCACACCAAACAAGAATGAAAAACACATTTCGGGAGAACATCCGCACCGTAACACAACATAAACAGAACAGAACAAATACCCAGAAGCCCTTGCAGCACTAACTCTTCAATGACGCTACAATATACACCCCCGCTACCAACAAAACTCAATTTTGCATGTCACTATAAAGTTATATAAGCCCCGCTTGTTCAATATTCAATGCAAAACTTGTTTGGGTCCCTATTAAAAGGTTAATTTGTTCAACTTTGGCCCACGGCTTTGTTCAGTTTAGAATTTTGGCCCACTCTGTATTTGAGTTTGACACACCTGCTCTACACAAAACAAGAATTGGAAAGAATTCCACTATCAAAGCTTCAAAATTAGTTTTATTAGTTCCCAAACGTTTATTGAGTGTTGTTAAAGGAAAAAGTGATGTAACACAGTGGTGAACATGCCCTTTCCCAACTACTTTGGCACGTGTTGCAGCCATGAAATTCTAAGTTAATTATTTTTTGCAAAAAAAAAAAATAGCGTTTATGAGTTTGAACATCAAATATCTTGTCTTTGTAGTGCATTCAATTGAATATGGCTTGAAAAGGATTTGCAAATCATTTTATTCCGTTTATATTTACATCTAACACAGTTTCCCAACTCATATGGAAACGGGGTTTGTATAATAATCAAAATTTAGAATCTAAAAAGTAAGAACCTAGTTTCCATTTGCAAACTCACATTCAGCAAAAACAATTTATAAATGATTACATTGATTAGAAATATAATAATATTGTCACATGTGGGGCTGTCGGGTCAGGGTTTGTTGCCCGGAATGCAGAACAGACGGCTCCGGACGACAGCATGAGGTAGGACATGATTATGTAATCATACAAGTACCTAAAAGACAGAACAAACAAAAGAAAAACGCGCCAATCGCACGGGAAGCTAAGGTAACAACTTAGCACAGGAAATACAGGAGCAAGACTCAGGAACATCGGAACCTAACAGTTGCGTATAGCAAACAATGAAGCCACACCGACTATGGCGAGTAACGTGAATAAATAGCTCTCTGATTAGTGCTCAACAGCAGGTGAACGTGCAGAGCACTAGGGACGGCGTGGCGCAGTGGGAGAGTGGCCGTGTGCAACCCAAGGGTCACTGGTTCAAATCCCACCTAGAACCAACCTCGTCACATCCGTTGTGTCCTGAGAAAGACACTTCACCCTTGCTCCTGATGGGTGCTGGTTGGCGCCTTGCATGGCAGCTCCCTCCATCAGTGTGTGAATGTGTGTGTGAATGGGTAAATGTGGAAGTAGTGTCAAAGCGCTTTGAGTACCTTGAAGGTAGAAAAGCGCTATACAAGTACAACCCATTTATTTATTTATTTAATCAGAGGCAGGTGAAACCAATTAGTACCCATGGAAACCAAAACAAACACCCAAAGTACACAAAACAGGAACTAAGGGAGTCCAAAACTAACAGAACATACAGTACCTAAACAAAACATGATCCGGACTACGGATCATGACAAATATATCATCATTTATTTTGGATGACTTTACGTTAAAAAAAAAAAAGAAACTGTTCTTGTACTGTGTGCTTGTTGTTGGCCTGACCTCTAGTAACCGTGACAACCGCATTTATCCTAAGGGAAGGGGCGCTTGTGCCTTATCGCTCTGAAAAGCTTTTAAAGCTAAAAAAAAAAAAATAAATAAAGTGAGAGAGAGAGAGAGAGAGGTTAATGTTGCAGGAAGCAGAGCCTGATGGGTAAATAAGTTAACCACGCGCCATGTCCACCGTTTATGACCAGTTCCCGTATTTCCGCCTTCCCTGGTTGTCAATAGCCACTGTCATGATGTGTGTGTGTGTGTGTGTCCGTGTGTGTGTCCATGTGTGTGTGTGTGTGTCCATGTGTGTGTGTATTTTTCACGTTCTTACTTTCAGTCGTTTATGTGTCACATCAAAAAAAAAATCTTAAGCCAGAGCAAACACTGTTTAACGCAGGCCTGGGCAATTATTTTGACTTGGGGGCCACATTTAGAGAAAAAAATGTGTCTGGGGGCCGGTAAATCTATTTTTAGAAACACTAATACAAAACCTCACAATAATGTCTGATTGAATGCTAAAAACGTTATGACAGACCGCCTTAAAAAACGGAATGGAATTTTTACATTTTTCTATGAACGATAAAACACTGAATATTGAGAACATATCAATGTCACCCCCCCTTTCGATCGACATATTTTACAATCACGTGAAATGCAACAAAAATGCAACAAACTGTGAAATATGAACGCAATGGGCAAAAAAAAACTACAATCTGATATATCTAATCTTTTCTGAATTTCCCCCAGGGATCAATAAAGTACTTTCTATTCTATTCTATAAGTCAAACATTCCCATGGTAACTAATTAGATTACCATAGTAACTACTGGTATATCATTCAGCCACTTGAACTATACTTTGTATAGTTCAAGACTTATGGTCATTTGAAAACATCACTGCACATCATAATGGCAGCTACACCTTCCATCTTAAAGATCTAAAAAAATTATATGGGAATGTCCGGCGGCCCATATTGAAAAGCTCAACGCGCATGTGGCCCCCGGGCCTTAATTTGCCAAGGTCTGGTTTAATGCAAGGGTGTCCAAAGTGTGGCCCGCAGTTGTTGTTTTTTTTTATTATTGTTATTGTATTCTTTAAAGACAAAATAAACATCATGGGGTTGAACATTCCATAAAAAATGGATATGGCCCAAATCTCCCTCAAAATGAGGCCTAAAAATTAGAGATGTTTGATAATATCGGCCGGCCGATAAATGCTTTTAAATGTAATATCCAAATTTATCGGTATCAGTTTCAAAAAGTAAAATGAATTACTTTTTAAAACCCTGCTGTACGGGGCGGTATTTATCAGGTAAAACACAGACGTAGGGAGCAGTACAGAGCAGTTGCGTTTTCAACGGCCCCTCCCCTCACCCCTCACCCCTTTCCCACACACAACACAGGAGTTGACGACTGTAGCATGAGAGGCTTACTGGGGACACTTGATGACCTCATCAAACCGCCGCCAGCACAGCATAACAACAAGAATGTGTTGTTGCCGGTGCTGTAGCCGTGGCTACCAACCGAGCTCGCTCGGTGACTGACTAACGACACCGTGTCAATGGTCTGGGATTATTTTAAAGTGTGTCTGACAAATAAAAAACTGGCAATTTGCAATGACTGCAAAAAGTTGGTTATTCCTTTAATACGAGCAGTTTTATCTCCCACCTCTTCAAGAATCATAAGGAGATACATGATGAATACAAGCGGAAGACGTAGATGAAGATGAAAAGCAAACACCAAAAGCAGATTGCAGTGAACGGAGCTGCCTTGTCTCAACGCAGCATTTCAGAAGCTCTGGCTGACTGGTAGGCCACTTCAATCACTCACCACTAGTTTGCAGAACATTTTGTTACTCATGCAAATACGTTAAAGCAGGGCAGATTGAGCCCAGTTTATAATTTCCTGTTTTTACAGTATACCAGGCAGTCTTGCACTAAAGGTGGACTATGTTATTGTTTACTATATTACTCTAGTATACTCTGGACTGAAGCTGTGTGCCTTCGTTGTTTTTGTTGCCTTTGTTTTGAGGCATGTTTAAAAAAATAAATAATAATAATGCACTTTGTTAAAGTCAAAGTATAGTATTTCTCATAGTTGTAGTGGGTATCAGAATAATCTCGGGGAGAGTATGTACCAAATTCCAAACTGCTGCTTTGAGGCATGTTAAAAAAAATAATGCGCTTTGTGACTTCAATAATAAATATGGCAGTGCCATGTTGGCACTTTTTTCCATAACTTGAGTTGAAGTTGTTCTCTTATTTTGGGAAACCTTGTTACATTGTTTAATGCATCCAGCGGGGCATCACAACAAAATTAGGCATAATAACGTGTTAATTCCACAACTCGTCGTGTTTGGAGGAAGAAGAATACTGAGTTGCATCCCAAGAACACCAGACCTACTGTGAAGCATGGGGGTGGAAACATCATGCTTTGGGGCTGTTTTTCTGCTAAGGGGACAGGACGATTGATCCGTGTTAAGGAAAGAATGAATGGGGCCATGGATCGTAAGATTTTGAGCCAAAACCTCCTTCCATCAGTGAGAGCTTTGAATGGTTGACCAAATACTCATTTTCCACCATAATATACGAATAAATTCTTTAAAAATCCTACAATGTGAATTCCTGGATTTTTTTTTTCACATTCCGTCTCTCACAGTTGAAGTGTAACTATGATGAAAATTGCAGACCTCTGTCATCATTTTAAGTGGGAAAACTTGCCCAATCGGTGGCTGACTAAACACTTTTTGCCCCACTGTATGTTATTTTGCACAGTAAAATTATTATTCAACATTGAATTAAGTGAATCAAGTTTTAAAAAAGGTATAAAAATATATTCATATTAATTTAAGATAATTAATATGTTCTGTAATGGGCCTCAAAATAAGATCCACCTTAGTGCCCCAATATTGGAAGGCACGGCCCTGTCTTACAACATTTTGTTTTGTTATTTAAAATATAACAGAAAGCAAAGATGTGGATATTTTGTTCAGATAACTCGGGGGTCAGCAACCCGCGGCTCTTTAGCTTTTTAAAAAATGTATGAAAAGGAAAGAAAATGAAGGGAAAAATATATTTTTTGTTTTAATATAGTTTCTGTAGGAGACCAAACATGACACAAACCTTCGTAATTGTTAGAAATCCCACTGTTAATACAAACTACCTCACTGATGAGAGAGTATTTGGCGAGCACCATTTTGTCCTACTGATTTTGGCAGGTCTTGAACTCACCGTAGTTTGTTTACATGTACAACAGAAAGACGTGTTTTAGGCTACTCCTTCTTTGTCTTATTTTGTCCACCAAACTTTTTATGCTGTGCGTGAATGCACAACGGGTGAGCTTTGTTGATGTTATTGACATGTGTGGAGTGCTCAGCAGACATTTTTGGTCACTGCATGACTGCAAGCTAATCAATGCTATCATGCTATTTAGGCTAGCTGTATGAACATATTGCATCATTATGATTCATTCGTAGGTATTTCTGAACTTATTTAATTTCTGTGTATTCAATTTATATTTACATGTCTCATGACACCCTATCTGTATGTAATATCGGCTGCATTTCAGATAGTTGTTTGTGTGCCATGTTGTTCCAGACCACAGCAAATATTAGCCAGCTTGCAAAAATCGTAATTACCGTATTTCCTTGAATTTCCGCAGGGCATATAGTATGTGCCTGCCTTGAATTACTGCCGGGTCAAACTCGCTTCACAAAATAATTAGCGCATGCTTAGTATTACCGCCTGGTCAAACTTGTGATGTCAAGAGTGACACTTCCCCTGTCATCATTTTCAAAATGGAGGGGGCTGATTTCAATACTGGTAATTTGAAATCGCATAAAGGGAAGAAGATTAAGAGCTATTCAGTAGGATTTAAGGTCCAAGCTTACATGACACTCAAATTTTTACTGCATGCCTTTGGTAAGTGCCGGAGTGAGAAGAGGTTTTAAAGTAATTAGCGCAGACTTACTTTTACCGCATGCCTTTGGGTAAGCGCAGGAGTGAGAAGAGGTTTTAAATTAATTGGCGCCCCGGCGGCAATTCAAGGAAATACGGTAATCTATTAGAAGGAGATAGCCTGCCGTTTCCTTAAACTGGGACACACACATCTATACCTTTGGCCATTCTGAGACATTCATTTCCAGAAGTTATCTCACCCTCTGAGATGCCTCCATTTTACAAATGTTTTCCAATGTTGTAAAAATTTGTAGAATAAATATTAAATTTCAACATTTCTGTCAACGAAGATTTGCGTCAGCCTGCAAAACAGTCATTTTGATAGTAGGCTATTATAGCTAATATAGACACTTACATCATGTGTTGCCTTCATTATAACACTTACATAAGACTTTTAGAGTCATTTTGATAGTAGGCTATTATAGCTAATATAGACACTTACATCATGTGTGACCATCATTATGACACTTAGTCAATCAATCAATGTTTATTTATATAGCCCTAAATCAAAAATTTTTCAAAGGACTGTACAAACCACTACGACTACGACATCTTCGGAAGAACCCACATAAGGGCAAGGAAAACTCACACTCAGTGGGCAAGGAGAACTCACACCCAGTGGGACGCCAGTGACAATGATGACTATGAGAACCTTGGAGAGGACCTCATTTGTAAAAAGCTTATCATTTTTTGCGGCTCCAGACAGGTCTCTTTGTGTATACTTGGTCCAATATGGCTCTTTGAACATTTAGGGTTGCCGACCCCTGAGATAACGTACCATGTAAATTGATCTACATTGTATTATCATCTTCAATGTACAAAACGTATGAAAGTAGCCCCCATTAGCCTACATTGTTTTGGCCGTTGCTGGAAAAGGTTTGGCCATCCCTGGTTTAGTGCTTTGTGTTGTTACAATACATGACAAAATCACCCAAAATGTGGTTGTCTACTATCAAGCCCTCGGTCCCCACAAAGCCGCACAAACATAGCGGAGTGTTTCAACATTGTCATTTCAGCTCCTTGGCGGCGTCTTAGCGCACTAGACATGCACAAATATGGACGGGGCAAGGCGCTGTCGACACCACACGCCACACCAGCATAGGAACAAGCAGTGATTGAGACCCGCCCCCCAACACCGCCTCCCTGGGAACAGCAGGCCGTCACTGTTAGCGTCCAGTCGCAGCGACCTGATAAGACAACCGGAGCCACGCAGTAATGGCGGCACAGTGAAGCCGACAGAAGATTATTTCTTTTTTTTCCGGCGGTCGAGTTATTTTAGCCCTCAGTGCCGCTCTTTGCCTCCCAACCCTCAGCTTCGGCGGGTACGCAAACAGACGGCAGCGTTAAGACACCACAAACACCCAAACGCTGATAAAAGAGCACAGACTTGTCACGTTTACTCATTTGAGATGCTGACTAATTGTGGCTCGCTAACGGGCTGAGGAGACACTATTTGTGTCTGGACTCTCACACACACACATATACTGGTGATCATGACTTGTGGGGACCACCCTTTCTACAGGTTGTGGAGGCATACAAAAAAAATAGGTAGAATGGCCACTGCACCAATTAGCTTATACACGTCTTTAAATCTTTGGAATGATGAAGTAATGTGCTGATCATTTTTACTGGGAACCTTGGAGAAAAAGAGTTAATATAGTTCATGGTTGTGGAACTGTGGACCAGCTCTATACTCTCGGCAGGGTTCTTGAGAGTGCATGGGAGTTTGCCCAACCAGTCTACATGTGCTTGGAGAAGGCATTCGACCGTGTCCCTCGGGAAGTCCCGTGGGGGGTGCTCAGAGAGTATGGGGTATCGGACTGTCTTATTGTGGCGGTCCGCTCCCTGTACGATCAGTGCCAGAGCTTGGTCCGCATTGCCGGCAGTATGTCGGACACATTTCCAGTGAGGGTTGGACTCCGCCAAGGCTGCCCTTTGTCACCGATTCTGTTCATAACTTATATGGACAGAATTTCTAGGCGCAGTCAAGGCGTTGAGGGGTTCCAGTTTGGTGGCCGTGGGATTAGGTCTCTGCTTTTTGCAGATGATGTGGTCCTGATGGCTTCATCTGGCCGGGATCTTCAGCTCTCACTGGATCGGTTTGCAGCTGAGTGTGAAGCGACCGGAATGAGAATCAGCACCTCCAAGTCCAAGTCCATGGTTCTCTATCGGAAAAGGGTGGAGTGCCATCTCCGGGTTGGGGAGGAGACCCTGCCCCAAGTGGAGGAGTTCAAGTACCTAGGAGTCTTGTTCACGAGTGAGGGAAGAGTAGATCGTGAGATTGACAGGCGGATCGGTGCGGCGTCTTTAGTAATGCGGACGTTGTACCGATCCGTTGTGGTGAAGAAGGAGCTGAGCCGGAAGGCGAAGCTCTCAACATACCGGTCGATCTACGTTCCCATCCTCACCTATGGTCATGAGCTTTGGGTCATGACCGAAAGAATAAGATCACGGGTACACGGGGCCGAATTGAGTTCCCCTTAGAGATAGGGTGAGAAGCTCTGTCATCCGAGAGGAACTCAAAGTAAAGCCGCTGCTCCTCCACATCGAGAGGAGCCAGATGATGTGGTTCGGGCAATTGGTCAGGATGCCACCCGAACGCCTCCCGAGGGAGGTGTTTAGGGCACGTCCAACAGGTAGGAAGCCACGGGGAAGACCCAGGACACGTTGGGAAGACTATGTCTCCCGGCGGGCCTGGGAACGCCTCGGGATCCCCCGGGAAGAGCTAGACAAAGTGGCTGGAGAGAGGGAAGTCTGGGCTTCCCTGCTTAGGCTGCTGCCCCCGCGACCCGACCTCGGATAAGCAGAGGAAGATGGATGGATGGATCGATCGATGGTTCATGGGGACCAAATTGAATGATCCTCAGAATACAGCACTACGGATGTCCTCTTATAGGAAGTTTCATATCTATCTTACATGTATGCTACGTCTTCTTTCAAAACTGCATTCTAAAATTGTAAAGAACGCAACCTAATCAGAAAAAAATATTCATCTATCATTGTGGTCCTAAAGGTTAAAGTTGTTTTTTGGGGTCAGGTTGTCTTTCTGGAAGACACAGAGGCTGTCTGCCTTTGAACGCTGCGGCGTCCATTATCCACCGTCTATCAGCGAGCGCACTGATCCACTTCCTCCTCCTGCTGCTGCACAGTGGCTGCAAACAGGTAGCGAAGTCAGGAGTCAAAGGTAACGGGGCAACAGAAGTCCCCCGACAGCTTCCCATCATTAAGCCGTCATTGGAACTGTTGTTTTCATTGATTGAGACTTTTATTAGTAGATTCCACAGTACAGTATATATTCCGTACAATTGACCACTCATTGGGGCGGTATAGCTCGGTTGGTAGAGTGGCCATGCCACCAACTTGAGGGTTCCAGGTTTGATCCCCGCTTCCGGCATCCTAGTCACTGCCATTACGTCCTTGGGCAAGACACTTTACCCACCTGCTCCCAGTGCCACCTTCACTGGTCTAAAAGTATCTTAGATATTGGGGTCCACTATGTAAAAGCACTTTGAGTCACTAGAGAAAAGCGCTACATAAATATAATTCACTTCACTTCAAATGGTAACATCTGAATACGTTTTTCAACTTGTTTAAGTCGGGGTCCGCGTTAATCAAGTCATGGCACAAATATATACTATGAGCATAATGCAATTATCACACAAGTTAATCATCAGAGTATATATATTGAATTATTTACATTATTTACAATCCGGGGGGTTTAGTTTTGGTTGTTATCAGCATACTTCAGTCATCAACATTTATATCATCTGAGAAATGGACATTAAAGCAGTGTAGGTCTGACTTCGTAGGATATGTACAGTAAGCAGTGAACATAGTGAGCTCAGAAAGCATAAGAACAAGTACCGTATTTTCCGCACTATAAGGCGCACCTAAAAACCCCAATTTTCTCAAAAGCTGACCGTGCGCCTTATAATCCAGTGCGTCTTATATATGGACCAATATTGAGCCAAAACATGTCTCGCAACTACGCTATTCACTATCTGCCAGTGGATTGTAAATGCCTGGGCTGATATATCAGTCTCAACTGTGTTCCGAGCTTTCAGGAAGGCAGGAATTGTCACTGAACTGCTAAACAGCAGCGACACTGACTTGATTAATGACGACTTCGCCCAACTGTTTAATTCGGACACTGAAGAAGAAGAAGAATTGGAGGGATTCGTGAATGAGGAATAACTTAATAAAGTGAGCTTCACATGTTTATTTTGTGTGTTGTGTTGTGTGACTTTAATGTTTGAGCAACGTTGAGTTATTGATACTGTATATTGTTATTTGCTTTGCACTATTTCGAGGGTTACTACAGTCAAGAAAATAAGTATTTGAACACCCTGCTATTTTGCAAGTTCTCCCACTTAGAAATCATGGAGGGGTCTGAAATTTTCACAGTAGGTGCATGTCCACTGTATGAGAGATGACCTAAAAAAAATCCAGAAATCACAATCTATGATTTTTTACCAATATATTTGTGTGATACAGCTGAAAATAAGTATTTGAACACCTGTATATCACCTAGAATTCTGACCCTCAAAGACCTGTTAGTCCGCCTTTAAAAGTCCTCCTCCACTCCACTGTAATATCCTGAATCAGATGCACCTGTGTGAGGTCGTTAGCTGCATAAAGACACCTGTCCACCCCATACAATCTGTAAGATCCAAACATTCAGCATGGCTAAGAGCAAAGAGCTGTCCAAAGAAACCAGAGACAAAATTGTACAACTCCACAAGGATGGAAAGGGCTCTGGAAAAATTGCCAAGCAGCTTGGTGAAAAAAGGTCCACTGTTGGAGCAATCATTAGAAAATGGAAGAAGCTAAAGATGACGGTCAATCTCAATCGAAGTGGAGCCCCATGTAAGATATCACCTCCTGGGGTCTCAATGATGCTACGAAAAGTGAGGAATCAGCCCAGGACTACACGGCAGGACTTGGTCAATGACCTGAAAAGAGCTGGGACCACTGTTTCCATGGTCACTGTTGGTAATACACTAAGACGTCATGGTTTGAAATCATGCATGGCACGGAAGGTTCCCCTGCTTAAACCATCACATGTTAAGGCCCGTCTTAAGTTTGCCAATGACCATTTGGATGATCCAGAGGAGTCATGGGAGAAAGTTTTGTAGACGGATGAGACCAAAATTTACCTTTTTGGTCATAATTCCACTATGCGTGTTTGGAGGAAGAAGAATGATGCGTACCATCCCAAGAACACCATCCTATTGTGAAACATGGGGGTGGTAGCATCATGCTTTGGGGGTGTTTTTCTGCTCATGGGACAGGATGACTGTACTGTATCAAGGAGAGGATGACTGCAGCCATGTATTGTGACATTTTGGCCAAAAACCTCCTTCCCTCAGTCTGATCATTGAAGATGAGTCGTGGCTGGATCTTCCAACATGACAATGACCCAAAGCACACATTCAGGAAAACCAAGAAGTGGCTTCGTAAGAACCATATCAAGGTTCCGGAGTGGCCTAGCCAGTCTCCAGACCTAAATCTAATTGAAAATCTCTGGAGGGAGCTGAAAGTCTGTGTTACTTAGCGACAGCCCAGAAACCTGACTGATCTAGAGAATATCTATGTGGAGGAGTGGGCAAACATCCCTCCTGCAGTCTGTGCAAACCTGGTGAAGAACTATAGGAAACGTTTGACATCTGTAATTGCAAACAAACACTACTCTAACAAATATTAATGTTGTTGTTCAAATACTAATGTTCAGCTGTATCACACAAATAAATTGTTAAAAAAATCATAGATTGTGATTTCTGGATTTTTCTTTTTACATTATCTCTAATATAGTTGACATGCACATTTCAGACCCCTCCATGATTTCTAAGTGGGAGAACTTGCAAAATTGCAGGGTGTTCAAATACTTATTTTCTTCACTGTATGTTGTGATTGCATTTCACTGTAACAGTATCGGACTGTTTTTTACGTGTTTATTGAATCGAAGAAAATTTTCCCTCCATTTTGTGGTATAAATGTTTCACTGCATGTTATACCTTGCTGTTGTTAAAATATAAAATACCATGTCGCTGACTTTACCTTGGGGAAAATAATAAAACAGCTTTTTATTCATTTTGGGAGTAAACAGAGTTGTCAGAACGCTGGTTTGTAATCTATATTTAAAGTTTGACTGACCGATCTGACGGTTTCGTTTACATTCCCTTTAGCGCAGCTCCATCTAATAGATGCAAATCTGCCACAACCACAACACCATGGGGAGCTCCAAAAACCACGTCAAACCCAGATTCCGATCTAACAAAGGTCTTAACTCATTCTCCTTCTATACCACATCAATATGGAATGCACTCCCAACAGGTGTAAAAGAAAGTGCATCTTTATCCTCCTTCAAAACAGCACTAAAAGAACATCTCCAGGCAACTTCAACCCTTGACTAACACCCTCCCTCCTCCACATCCCACCTCCCCCGGATTGTAAATAAACATTTTGGTATGTAAACTATACTGTCCAATACAGTCTATGATCTTGTCTAACAAAGCTAGTTTGTTCATGCAACGAACGCCATGTATTGATTAACGTGGACCCTGACTTAAAGGGGAACATTATCACCAAACCTATGCAAGCGTCAATATATACCTTGATGTTACAGGAAAAAGACCATGTATTTTTTTAACCGATTTCCGAACTCTAAATGGGTGAATTTTGGCGAATTAAATGCCTTTCTATTTATCTGTCTTTTAGCGATGACGTCAGAACGTGACGTCACCGAGGTAACACACCCGCCATATTTATTTTCACATTACAAACACCGGGTCTTGGCTCTGTTATTTTCCGTTTTTTCGACTATTTTTTGGAACCTTGGAGACATCATGCCTCGTCGGTGTGTTGTCGGAGGGTGTAACAACACTAACAGGGAGGGATTCAAGTTGCACCACTGGCAAAAAATCTGGCGCCAGACCCCCATTGAATGTACCAAAGTGTCTTCACATTTGACCGGCGATGCTAAGACAGACATGGCACAGAGATGTATGGATAACCTGCGGATGCATTTGCAACGATTAAGTCAACGAAATCACAAAGGTGAGTTTCGTTGATGTTGTTGACTTATGTGCTAATCAGACATATTTGGTCATGGCATGACTGCCAGCTAATCGATGCTAGCATGCTATTTACGCTAGCTGTATGTACATTTGAAACTAGATACCCACATATAATGCGAAACAAACACTTACCAATCGACGGATTTAAGTTGCTCCAGTGTCACAAGATGCGAAAGTCCTGATCGTTTGGTCTTCACATTTTACCGGCCATGCTAATAAGGCAGCCATGTTATGGGCCACTTCATTAGGTACACCCACCTTATGGCCGAATAGCGTCAATAGCTATTCGCTCAATAGCTTCAATTTCTTCTTCAATTTCGTTTTCGCTATCTGCCTCCATACTCCGACCATCTGTTTCAATACATGCGTAATCTGTTAAATCGCTTAAACCGCTGAAATCCGAGTCTGAACCCGAGTTAATGTCGCTATATCTTGCTGTGGTAACCGCCATGTTTGTATTTGCAGCCCTGTATGACGTCACAGGGAAATGGATAGTGGTTTCGAAGATAGCGAAAATAAGGCACTTTAAAACTATATTTAGGGATATTCCGGCACCGGTAAAATTTTGATAAAAAGTTCAAAAAATACAAGCCACTGGGAACTGATTTTTATTGTTTTTAACCCTTTTGAAATTGTGATAATGTTCCCCTTTAAACAAGTTGAAACACTTACTCAGGTGTTACCATTTAGTGGTCAATTGTACGGAATATGTACTGTACATGTGCGATTTACTAATAAAAGCTTGAATCAATCAATCAATGCTTAGCATGCTAGCCCGGTCAATGACACATTGACATACAGGCGGAAATATATGCCCGTTAGCCCGTATGTCGATGTGTTTTCGAACTGACAGGGCAAAATATATTTTTAATAAATAAAACCTACGTAGATATGGGTAGTGCCAGTGCCTATTTCATTCTCAATATGCTGATACGCTGAGGAAATGCGTTCCAACATTAACACGGCTATCATGGCAATGTGCAACTCATGGAGACAGCCATAACACATGTTAAAATAATTCCTCATTTATGTTTGCAAATTGTGGACCACATGTACCAAGTTATACGGCAATCTGACGTGTTTGAAACAGTAGCTTATAAACATTTTTTCATCCATTTTCTACCACTTATTCCCTTCTGGGGTCGTGGAGGGCGCTGGCACCTATCTCAGCTACAATCGGGCAGAAGGCGTACCTTGGTAAAATGACTCCTCTTTAGTTTTGGGCGTACATTAGGCTGCTAAGCATGCTTTACCTTTTTTCACCAGTACAACCATTGTTAGCGTTGGTTGTAGTTTATTTTAGTCTTTGTTTTCTGATAGGACTGACAATAACCATAAGATTGCCATTTGTTGTGATATTGTACGCAGGCATGACACACTTCTTCCTGAAAATAGCCCAATTTCTGTGTAAAATGTGTTGCTTAGAGATTTGTTATTGACAAAATGCGTGTCTATTCGGATATGATCCCTCCACCTCAACCCCTAGTAAGAGGCAGTGGAAGTTTGAAGTTCCTTGGAGTAGCCCAGTCAATGGAGCTGGATTTGGCTGCATATCTGGCAACATCAGTCAGGGAGAAGGGATATTACAGAATTTTTACCGTGATTGCAGTACCATTTCAGAATTAGATTTATAATCAGAAATACTTTATTAATCACCGAGGGGAAATTAAAATTTTCAGCACAATCCCATTTAAGATCAAACAAACATTACAGGGAGACAGAACAGGATCGCTGACGAAAGGGTCTGCCAACTTCCGGCGGAAAGGAGGCGTGGCCGGCGATCAGCGGCTAGGCGGGGCGCGCCGGGATCGAAGCTGTAAATCATATCAAGTTCGTGGATCGCCTACCTGGGCACAATCAGATAATCTCCTCGCACTGTGTAGAAGGGCGGCAGCCGTGAAGGATGGAGAAGAGAGAGTTGGAAAGTCCGAAGCAGACGCAGTGCGCAAGGGACCGAGAGCCAGACGGAGACAACGACGTGGTGCTGAAAAGCAGACGGCGAAGCGAGTAGATCGAGGTAGAGCTGAAAAGAGACCCGAAGCAAGAATACGCAGCTTTATTGAAAGAATAAAGAAAAGTCAAAAGCTGCTCGCAATAATGTCCCTATTTGGTGGTCCATGGAAACCGCACGACACAGGTCTGTCACAAGCCCTAAATCACAAGTGTCTCAAAGGGCTGCAGAAGCCACAACGACATAAACGGATTAGCGCTCATATAAGGGCAAGGAAAAACTCACAACCCAGTGGGACGTTGATGAGCATGACTATGAGAAACCTTGGAGAGGACCGCAAATGTGGGAAACCCCCCCTCTAGGAGAGACCAAAAACAATGGACGTCGAGTGGGTCCGACATAATATTGCAAAAGTCCAGTCCACGGTGACTCCAACACAATAGTAAGAGTCCAGTCCATAGTGGATAACATAATAGTGAGAGTCCAGTCCATAGTGGGGCCAGCAGGAGACCATCCCCAGCGGAGACGCGTCAGCAGCGTAGAGATGTCCCCAACCGATGCACAGGCGAGCGGTCCATCCCGGGTCCCGACTCTGGACAGCCAGCACTTCATCCATGGCCACCGGACCTGTGCCCCCCCCTCCCCTCTCCCTCTAGTCTTTCCAAACGGACTCTGGTGTGGCAGAGACCCAGCAGCTGGTCTCCATGGAAGATCCAGATGTCCACAAATAAGCACCGCAGAAGTCACGAAAGTGCCACCCCTTGTCACACAGTCCCAGAGGGTCCCCAAACCAAATTTCTGGTCAGATTTTTACATACGGCTCCTCTAAAAGTAGCAACATTTCATAAACGTAACTGCCGGTCCAATTGAATAGTCCACTTAAAAACCCTAATCAACACGCCGGTGATACAAATAAGAGTGTTGAAATCAATGGTGTGTTTTTAAAACATGACTTTCATGCGCGTCATTGATTGCGATCAGATGGACGGACATTGAAATCCATCAAATGACAAAGTGGACACCATTTTTATTTGTGTCAGGAGTCGGGAAGTGTGACATTGTGCGAGTGAGAAGTCCACTCAGAGGTGTGAATGTGTATGTTCCGGATCTTTGGGTTTTAGCAGCTAACGTGTTTCCCTGAAGGATTTGCACACAAGACTGCTGGTGTTCCTGCACAGTGCATGTACTCTACCAGTGGACTCTGGTTGGGGTGTTCTTCCTTTTAGTATTGACTGAAACTTTGTTACTTTTCACACATGGTCATAGTTATATTTATGACATATCATCTCACAAACATTCCAGAACATTTTGGCAGACCATTTAGGTTCTAGCTCAATGTATCTACTTATTTTAATTGGAGGGAGTCTTATCATGTGAATGGCTTGCATACAATACTTTAAAGCAGTGTTTCTTAACCATAGTGCCATCCCCGTTGCTGGACCACAAGCGCCCCTTTAAAAATGTATGAGCAGTGCTCAGTTATAATGCACTTTCCCGCCACTTGTGGCAGTAACGACAATATCAAACAAACAGAATAAGTCATATATATGTGTGTTAAGCGCAAAAAATATGACTGAAGTGTTGACACTGTATTTTCATTAGCACTTTAATTTTATTGACAGTTTAGTTATTAAGTATATTCATTAATTTATTTATTTCAGCAGAACATAATTGTATGCAAAAACAGAAAGTTGGTTCTTTATCAGTCTTTTTTTATTCATATTTTTTTAATCAAACTAGTTTAGTTTAGTTTAGTCTATATTTGAAGGGACAATGCACGGAAACATTAAGCTCAAAGACAGATCATTTCTGTACCAGATTATAGCTAAATAGCTCATTTCCATCTGCAGTTCCTGGCTACTTAAATTAAAGGGACACAAAAATCATGCAATAAACTGATGACAATAAAATGCCCTTTCATGGACACATACTTAAAATACAATACAAACACACCTCATTTACTTCATCACACAAAGACAATACATGCTCTTGTTCACATCTGTCATCATTTGTAAAAACAACCATGATTTCAACAGAAACACCTCACAATTTACGACAAGAATGCTATCATGGATACATATAATACACATTAAGTTGATGTGTCAAACCTTGTGTCCACCTTAGTGACCGTGTGAGCAGCTTTGATTGCTCCTAAGCCACTTTTTAACTTCAATTGTGAATGAAGAGTAATCTGTTAGACTTTTCCTGTTTGTTGTTGTGAGGTCGTTCCATTCCTTTATATAAAAGGCTGATTGTGCAAAAGATGTTTTACATCCGGGTACGATACACTGCCCCCTGGTGGAGGCTTGTGTGTTTCTAGTTGTCACAGCAGATGTAAACTGGACAAAGTGCTTAAGTGGCGCTGGTGCAGTGTTATTAAGGATTCGATGGGCCATTCGTGTTGATGCTAATGTTTGAATGTTATGTAAATTTAACAATCTATATTTTTGGAGAACTAAACAGTGTTGTGGTTTTCGGTCAAGGATTTTGAGTGATTGTTTGTGCAAAGTTTCCAATGGCTTCTGTCATTTTGCTTGCCTGCTGACAACATGTTATACAATAATACAAACGAGGCATAATCATGGCATTAAACTAAGTTTGAGCTGCCTCCAGTGTTAATGTATTTCTGATACATTTGAACGCCTTTAGGTTGTATTTAAGACTCTGGCACATCTGTTTGATATGTTTTTTGAAGCCAAGTGTTGGGTCTAAAATGACACCCAGCTAACGATAATCACTAACATTTTGTATTATTTCCTTATTCCCCGTTATATTTGGAAAAGATGACATTTTATATTTGTTTACAAAATAATATCTGACTGCCGATATTACTGGCCGATAAATGCTTTAATATTGGAAATTATCGGTATCGGTTTCAAAAACTAAAATTTATGACTTTTAAAACGTTGCTGTACTGAGTGGTACGCGGACGTAGGGAGCCTTTGCGTGCCGGCCCAATCACATAATATCTACGGCTTTTCACACACACAAGTGAATGCAAGGCATACTTGGTAAACAGCCATACAGGTCACACTGAGGGTGGCCATATAAACAAACGTAAACACTGTTACAAATATGCGCCACACTGTGAACCCACACCAAACAAGAATGACAAACATATTTTGGGAGAACATCTGCACCGTAACACTACATAAACACAACAAAACAAATACCCAGAACCCCTTGCAACACTAACTCTTCGGGATGCTACAATATACACCCCCGCTACCCCCTACCCCGCCCACCTCAACCTCCTCATGCGCTCTCAGGGAGAGCATGTCCCAAATTCCAAGCTGCTGTTTTGAGGCATGTTAAAAAAAAAAACAATGCACTTTGTGACTTCAATAATAAATATGGCAGTGCCACGTTGGCATTTTTTTCCATAACTTGAGTTGATATATTTTGGAAAACCTTGTTACATTGTTTGATGCATCCAGCGGGGCATCACAACAAAATTAGGCATAACAATGTGTTAATTCTACCACTGTATGTATCGGTTTCGGTTGGTATTGGAATCGGTAATTAAGAGTTGGACAATATCGGAACATCGGCAAAAAAGCCATTATCGGACATCTCTAGTAAGTAAAGAAAGTTTGGTGTCGTCTTACTCTATCGCAAATCAGATTTTGTTTTACGAACGTTCAGAGAGTATGGACTGTGCAAAATTTTAATTCTAAAATCTCCGAAAGGAATATGTTGGAGTAATTGACTATTTTATTTGGTGCATGCAAGTTGGACCAAGTCCTTTAGGAGCATATTTTGGATAGAACATGACTGGTTGACTGGTGCAGCACCCACAACCTGGTCCTGAACGTCGACAAGACCAAGGATATCACCGTTGACTTCAGGAAGCACCAGTCCAGCCACGCTCCACTCTTCATCAACAGCACAGCGGTGGCGATGGTAAGCAGCACCAAGTTCCTGGGGGTGCAGATCACTGACAATACAACCTGGTCCCTACACACCGGAACTCTTGTGAAAAGAGCTCAGCAGCGCATGCACTTTTTGCGTCATGTGAAAAGAGCACAGTTCCTTCCCCGCATTCTCACCACATTCTACAGAGGCACTATCGAAAGCCTACTGAACAACAGCATCTCTGTCTGGACTGGAGCAAGCAATGCCTCAGACTGGAAGTCACTCATGAGAGGACGGCGGAAAAGATTATCAGGACTCCTCTTCCTCCTATCCAGGAGATCGCAAAAAGCCGTTGCCTGACCAGGGCTCAGAAAATCTGCAAAGACTTCTACCATTCCCACCAAGGACTGTTTTCACTGCTGGACTCTAGGAAGAGGTTCGCAGCCTCCGAAGCAGAACCTGCAAGTTCTGTAACAGCTTCTTCCCTCAGGCCGTAAGCCTCTTGAACACATCATAACCATCTCCTCAATTCCCCCCAAAATGGATTAACACGCTGGAATAAAAAGTCAATGTAACATACATCCATAAACCTGGATGCATATGAAAAAGTGCAATATATTTATCTGTACAGTAATCTATTTATTTATATCTGTACCTTATTGCTTTTTTTTTATCCTGCACTACAATGAGCTAATGCAACATATATATATATATATACACATGTACATAATATATACAAATATACATGCATATATACACATATATACACAGACACATATATACACACATATATACAAAATTTAACTATATATAAATATATATACATACTGTATATACATACCTAATTACATTATATTTATACATATATAAACACACACAATTACATATATTGCACACATAATTATAAGTATATACAAAATAGCGCTAACCCTAACCATATATATATATATATATATATATATATATATATATATATATATATATATATATATATATATATATATATATATATATATATATATATATATATACTGTATATATACATATATATGTATGTGTATTTATATATACAGTATATATACATATATATGTATGTGTACTTATATATATATACATTTATATATATCTATGTGTATAGATGTATGCTTATATAATGTGTGTGTATATACATATAAATGTGTAAATTATATATACACACATATATATATACATATATACACAGACATAGATATACATACATATATACAGATTGATATACATATACATACATAATTTCATTATATTTATACACATATATATATATATATACACACATAATTATACATATTACACACAATTACATTATATACTGTAGACAATATATGTTTACTGTATAAATAATGTACACACATAATTATAATTATATACATAGTATATATGTACTGTATATTTATGTATATATGTATAAATGTATGTGTATTTATTTATTTATATATCTCTATGTGTATATATGTATGCATATATAATATATGTGTGTATATACATATATATATGTATAAATACACACATATATACTGTATATACACACACACAGATATACATACATATATACAGATTGATATACATATACATACATAATTACATTATATTTATACACATATATATATATATACACACACACATAATTACACATATTACACACAATTACATTGTATATAAAATATATGTGTACTGTATATATAATGTAATTATGTATTTGATATATATATATATAACTATATATATGTGTGTGTGTGTGTGCGTCTGCGTGAGTGTGTATACAGATATACATAACATATATATATGTATATATATATAACTATATATATGTATGTGTGTGTGTGTGTGCGTCTGCGTGAGTGTATATACAGATATATATAACATATATATGTATATATACATATATATTTACATATACTTATATATACATATACACACATACATACATACACACATACATATGTATCTGTGTGTATGTATATATCTATCTATATATATATATATATATACATGTATATACAATATATATATATATATATATATATACATACACATGTATATATATATATATATATATACACATGTATATACAATATATATATATATACATACACACACATATATATATATAATCACATTCACAAAAAACTAAACAGCATACACACTCACACACACGCGCAGGGATAAAGCGGTGTCTCTTGGGCCTGCCGAAGTTCTTAGCAGCTGTTCAGTATTTATGTGACACCTCTTCAGGGGTGCTAATGCTGCAAAGGGTAATGGATGGTTGGATAGCGGCGAGGGAGGGTTTAGGGGGGTGAGGATGTTGTTAGTCTGGATGGTGATTCTTTTGCTCGATCCCATTGTGCCGCTGCGCTGGATGAAAGCTCCCCGACCAGCCGTCGTCGCGGTAACTAATTTGCTGAGATTTTCTGCTCGACTGGAGGCACGAGGAAGAGGCCCACTCGCCCCCGCACCACCACGCACACACCACACACCACCTTGACCATCAACTTCATCTCAGCACTTTCACTTGGCATTGGGGTAACTTTTTTGAACAACTTGAATTGTTCTTCTTTATCCTCAAAACAAGCATTGTATCTTTACCCCACGACAAAGGTTCTTCGTAATTGATTAGTTATTGTTAGTTGATATTGTGGAATTGTTTGTTGAGGAATTATGTTGGCCAGTGGAGTGCAGTATATCTCAACCAGCAGAGGCACTTTTGATTTAGGCCAATGCAGCAGCGTGTATACAAAAAGAGTTTGGTCAATTAAAACAGGTGCTACGTTTGCTACCAAGGATGTGTGCGGCTGTGCCCTGAGGCATGCATTGCCGTCATTAGTTTTCCTGACAACAAACGACAAATAATATGTCTTAATATACAAACCCCGTTTCCACATGAGTGGGGAAATTGTGTTAGATGTAAATATAAACGGAATACAATGATTTGCAAATCCTTTTTAACCCATATTCAATTGAATGCGCTACAAAGACAAGATATTTGATGTTCAAACTCATAAAAGTGTTTTTTTTTTTTGCAAATAATAATTAACTTAGAATTTCATGGCTGCGACACGTGCCAAAGTAGTTGGGAAAGGACATGTTCACCACTGTGTTACATCACCTTTTCTTGTAACAACTGTCAATAAATGTTTGGGAACTGAGGAAACTAATTGTTGAAGCTTTGAAAGTGAAATTCTTTCCCATTCTTGTTTTATGTAGAGCTTCAGTCGTTCAACAGTCCGGGGTCTTCGCTGTCGGATTTTACGCTTCATAATGCGCCAAACATTTTCAATGGGACACAGGTCTGGACTGCAGGCGGGCCAGGAAAGTACCCGCACTCTTTTTTTACGAAGCCACGCTGTTTTAACACTTGTCTTGCTATAATAAGCAGGGGTGTCCATGATAACGTTGCTTGGATGACAACATATGTTGCTTGAAAACCTATATGGACCTTTCAGCATTAATGGTGCTTTCACAGATGTGTAAGTTACTCATGCCTTGGGCAATAATACACCCCCATACCATCACAGATGCTGGCTTTTGAACTTTGCGCCTATAACAATCCGAATGGTTATTTTCCTCTTTGTTGTGGAGGACACCACGTTCTCTGTTTCCAAATATAATTTGAAATGTGGACTCGTCAGACCACAGAACACCTTTCCACTTTGCATCAGTCCATCTTAGTTGAGCTCGGGCCCAGCCACGCAGGCGGCGTTTCAGGATATTGGGTTTGGCTTTGCATAGTAGAGCTTTAACTTGCACTTACAGATGTAGCGACCAACTGTAGTTACTGACAGTGGTTTTATGAAGTGTTCCTGACCCATGCGGTGATGTCCTTTACACACTGATGTCAGTTTTTGATACAGTACCGCCTGAGGGATCGAAAGTCCGTAGTATCCTCGCTTACGTGCAGTGATTTCTCCAGATTCTCTGAACTTGTTGATAATTTTACGGACCATAGATGGTAAAATCCCTAAATTCCTTGCAATAGCACGTTGAGAAATGTTGTTCTAAAACTGTTTGACAATTTGCTTACAAAGTGGTGACCCTCACCTCTTCCTTGTTTTTGAATTACTTAGCATTTCATGGAAGCTGCTTTTATACCCAATCTTGGCACCCAACTGTTCTCAATTAGCCTGCACACCTGTGGGATGTTCCGTTTAAGTGTTTGATGAGCATTCCTCAACTTTATCAGTATTTATTGCCACCTTTCCCAAATTCTTTGTCACGTGTTGCTGGCATCAAATTCTAAAGTTAATGATTATTTGCACAATAAAAAATGTTTATCATTTTGAACATCATATGTGTTGTCTTTGAAGCATATTCAACTAAATATGGGTTGAAAATGATTTGCAAATCATTGTATTCCGTTTATATTTACATCCAACACAATTTCCCAACTCGTATGGAAACAGGTTTTGTAGTTTTCAACGTACTCCAGGTCATAAACATACAATAAAGTACTATCAATCAATAATACGCTTTTATTTTGCCAAAATATAATTTGGCGCCCATATCTGCTGTGTACATTCATGCAGAGTTTCGTGACTAGGAGGCTCTCTAACACACTCCCGACGGCACAATGATAATAATAATAATAAGAAAATATACAAATCGACTGAAATAACCTATTACCTTCATTTTCACCTATTACCTGCAGAATTCTCATGTGCTTTGGACCAACAAATACGGACAATTTGTGACTTTTGTCTAAAGTATGTCAACTTTCTCCAACGAATTGTTGGTAATCAACGCAGTACGCAGGCCTCGAATTTTAACTTTTTAAGGTCAACGCAAGTGTTGCCATAAAGGAGTGCTCATATTTTAGGGCACCAAGGCAAACGTATAGATAAAAATAGTGTTCATGTGTGAGATCTACGGCTGCCGATTATGGCCAAAGTAATAATTAAGATTTCGGTTATCAATATTTAAATCATGATTACTGATTGTTAGGTAAAGCATTGTTGGGGTGTGAACATAATACCATCATGTTATTTGTAATGTCTAATAAAAAGATTATAGATAAATGTCATCCATACATCTAAAGACAAATATTGTTTTTTTTTTTATCCTTTAATAATATCAACTTGTCAGCATTTTGTCATTACATGATGTCTTTATCTGCATTTTTACATTTTGATAGAGGGAGGGTTTTTTCTTAATATTTTATATATTTTTTTAAGTTACGTACATTTGTAAATCTCCAAAGCAAAGTCTGTGTAGTTTGTCAGCCATGATTATCAAGCCAAACGACGCTACTGCGCATGCACCTGACTTTCTGTTGCCTAAAATGCATTAAAAAATGACAAGTTTTGGTAATTAAAAAATTACACGGTATTACTAACCATCTAGAAATTTATTGCGAATGACCATTATACCGTTTACTGTTACATCCTTCGTCTATTAATAAGTAAAAAGTCAAGGGCGTTTATGGCATTTTCTTGCCACCAATTGTGGTCGATTTTTTAGGGCATTAGGGGGAGTAATGAGGGCGGCAAACACGGGGTTGCTGTGGTTCAATTTGAGCTCTGGGTATGTATGTGTGTGTGTGTGTGTGTGTGTGTGTGTATATATATATATGTATATATATATATATATATATATATATATATATATATATATATATATATATATATACATATATATATATACACACACATACATATATATACATATACATATAGACATGTACATATATACACAGTATATATGGTGTAATACACTTTTCCGCCACTCGTGGCAGTAATGACAATATCAAGCAAACAGAAAAACTCTCGAATAATACAAAGAGGAGTTTCTTAAGAGCAAAAATAATGACTTAAATGGTGAAGCTGTATTTTCATTTGCACTTAAATGTTACCCACAGTTTATTTAGGAAAATATATATTATCATTATTTTATTTTATTAGTTTTATTCTAGCACTGCGTAATTGTAAGTACATTTATTATTCCTCATTCTTATGGCTCTCTTCTTTTGCAGTATATTTGATTAGTATTTATTGTTGTTATCAGCCTGAACTACGCCTTGATAATAAACTTAACACATGCTTTTATATAATTTTAAAAAGGTGTATCTTTATAAACTGTAAACAGGTTAGATATAATTATTGAATACGAATAATCATAACAGTAAGATTACTAATTCAGTCTTAATATTCAACTGTTTCTCTCTGTAGTGGAAAAGTTTGTTACTATATAACTTACTATATAAGTTACTATTTGTTTATATCAAACATATAGTAAATGCATCTTATAAAACCTATAAAAAAGAGTCGATGACGGACATTGAACAATCACGTGGCAACTTCCTGCTGATAATTTCCCAACCTCACCTTTTGTGTCGCAGCCGCATCGCCCTGATCCAGTCCCCTCCCCGCGGCCCCCAGGAGGGTTCAGACTTGGTCACTGCCAAACGCTATAATCCTCTTCTTGAACTCTGACCCCAGACAGAATTTTTAATGGGGTCAAATAATGGAAGCCGATCATATCGCAGACGTGGGCGCGCCGAGACGTGAGAAAACAGGATCTATTATTTTAACTCTGGCGCAAAGAGCCGGGATGAAATCCACGACGGGCATCGGCGGATGACTGCACCACATGACAAGTGGGTAAAGTGCTTATTTGTTGTGTGTGTGTAAAATATGGTGTAACTAAGCTCAGATTATTTGGACCAATAACAACACTTCCAACAATGGACCTTTTCTTGGGCCCGCTTGGCTCTGCTCCAGTTCTCTCAGTGTTGTTTTAGCCGCCATGCTAATCCCACTTCTAGCGAGGAACACAAGCCATGAGACTACCAGATTACATCCTAGCAGTCCTTTCACGCCAACACTTATTGGCTACTGGAGTCTATGAAGGACGCACATGTTCTCGGAGATATTGTCTATCTGTTTTTAACCCCAAATGTACCAAAATCTACATTTTCACGAACCTGTGTCACATTTACCATCGGTCTCTGACCATCAGCACAGACTACAATCGTAGTAACTTAATGGTTGTAATTGAGAACCGCTTCTAACGGTTCCCAGTTTATCAATTCCTTGGAATCGCAGCAACCTAACCAGGGAAGCCCAGACTTCCCTCTCCCCAGCCACTTTGCCCAGCTCTTCCCGGAGGATCCCGAGGCGTTCCCAGCCCAGCCGGGAGACATAGTTTTTCCAACGAATCCTGGGCCGTGGCCTTCAACCGGTCGGACGTGCCTTAAACACCTCTCTGGGGAGGCTTTTGGGTGGCATCCTGACCAGATGCCTGAACCACCTCATCTGGCTCCTCTCCAGGTAGAGGAGCAGTGGCTTTACTTTGAGCTCCTCCCAGATGATAGAGCTTCTCACCCTATCTCTAAGGAAGAGACCAGAGAGGAAACTTATTTCGGCTGCTTGTACCCGTGATTTTGTGCTTTCGGTCATAACCCAAAGCTCATGACCATAAGTGAGGATGGGAACGTAGATCGACCGGTAAATTTGGAGCTTTGCCTTCCGGCTCAGCTCCTTCTTCACCACAAAGGATCGATACAGTGTCATTACTGAAGACGCTGCACCGATCCGCCTGTCGATCTCACCATCCACTCTTCCCCCACTCGTGAACAAGACTCCGAGGTACTTGAACTCCTCCACTTGGGGCAAGATCTCCTCCCCAACCCGGAGATGGCACTCCACCCTTTTCCGACTACTTCTAATACAAAACCCAAAACCAATTAAATTGGCATGATGTGTAATTCATTAAAAAAAAAATACTATGATTCGCAAATCCTTTTCAACTTACATTCAATTGAATAGACTGCAAGGACAAGATATTAAATGTTCGAACTGAGAAACTTCATTTATTTTTGCAAATAATCATTAACTTAAAATTTAATGGCAGCAACACATTGTTGTGTTACATGGCCTTTCCTTTTAACAACACTCAGTAAACATTTTAGAAACTGAGGAGACCAATTTTCAAAGCTTTTCCGGTGGAATTATTTCCTATTCTTGCTTGATGTACAGCTTAAGTTGTTCAACTGTCTGAGGTCTCCGTTGTGGTATTTTAGGCTTCATATAGCACCACACATTTTCAATGGGAGACAGGTCTGGACTACAGGCAGGCTAGTCTAGTACCCGCACTCTTTTACTATGAAGCCATGTCGTTATAACATGTGACTTGGCATTGTCTTGCTGAAATAAGCAGGAGCAGTCCATGATAACGTTGCTTGGATGGCAACATATGTTGCTCCAAAACCTGTATGTACCTTTCAGCATAAATGGTGCCTTCACAGATGTGTAAGTTACCCATGTCGTGGGCACTAACACACCCCCATACCATCACAAATGCTGGCTTTTCACTTTTGCGCCTATAACAGTCCGGAGGGTTCTTTTCCTTTTTGTTCCGGAGGACAGGACGTCCAGTTTCCAAAAACAATTTGAAATGTGGACTTGTCAGACCATAGAACACTTTTCCACTTTACATCAGTCCATCTTAGATAAGCTTGGGTTGAGCGAAGCCGGCAGCATTTATGGGTGTTGTTGGGTCGAGCGAAGCCGGCAGCATTTATGGGTGTTGTTGATAAATGCTTTTCGCCTTGCATAGTAGAGTTTTAACTTGCACTTAGAGATGTAACGACAAACTTTAGTTCCAAACAGTGGTTTTCTGAAGTGTTCCTGAACTCATGTGGTGACATCCTTTACACGTTGATGTCGCCTGAAGGATCAAATGTCCATAATATCATCGCTTACATGCAGTGATTTCTCCAGAATCTCTGAACCTTTTGATGGTATTACAGACCATAGATGGTGAAATCCCTAAATTTGTTAAAACAGCTCGTTGAGAAATGTTGTTCTTAAACTGTTGGAAAATTTGCTCACGCATTTGTTCACAAAGTGGTGACCCTCGCCCCATCCTTGTTTGTGAATGACTGATCATTTCATGGAAGCTGCTTTTATACCCAATCATGGCACCCACCTGTTTCCATTTAGCCTGTTCACCTGTGGGATGTTCCAAATAAGTGTCGTCAGTGTGTGAATGTGTGTGTGAATGGGCGAATATGGAAATACTGTCAAAGCGCTTTGGGCTCCTTAAAAAGGGGTAGAAAAGCGCTATACAAGTGCAACCTATTTACCATTTACCATTTGATGAGCATTACTCAACTTCCTCAGTCTTTTTTGCCACTTGTGCCAGCTTTTTTGAAACATGTTGCAGGCATCAAATTCCAAATGAGCTAATATTTGTCAAAAATTACAACATTTTCCAGTTCGAACGTTAAATATCTTGTCTTTGCAGTCCATTCAATTAAATAATAGTTGAAAAGGATTTGCAAATCATTGTGTTCCGTTTTCTTTTACGATTTACACAACGTACCAACTTCACTGGTTTTGGGGTTTGTAGTTGCAAGGTTGCTATTTCACCAAGAGGAAGACATATGAACAATATGTTGAAACAAAAAGAATGTGCCGACTTCCTCCCAGCAGCAATCATCTCCCGTGAATACAACTAGGGTTGTTAACGATAAACCGGTGCGACAGAATTTCCGGCCAATTCGGCTAAGTCAGTTATATATATATATATATTGTTTTATAGAGATTAGTATATATATATATATATATATATATATATATATATATATATATTTATAAAATCCATCCATGAATGAGTATGTCCGTTTGGCTACCGTGTTCAATGGAGAAGTCAGATCTACAAAATTTGCAGGTGGCATACCCCTTCCCCTTCGAGCTGTCCTGGATGAACTGAAATTATTTTTTCCAATCATTTTGGAACTTGCAAACATACTTCTTCTTCTTACTCGTTGTCGCCATGTCTCTTCTTCGTTCTTATGCTTCGTTTGTTATGTTTTTGGACATTACTACTTGCCGTAGTTTTGAAGCAATGCATGATGGGAATGCGGATGTTGTGTGTCAGTGTATTAACGTGCTAGCTGGAATAAACATATCCTGAGAAAAAGCTCCATGCCTGCCTACTTTATGAGTTATAGATAAACCTATGGATAACGTAGACGTATATAATAGTCTCCTTTTCAGGTGAGAGAGGACGCTCAAGGCAGTGTCTTTTTAAGGCACGCAGCCAATATTGTTGTCTGGGTGGAAATCGGGAGAAATTCGGAGAATGTTTGCCCAGGGAGATTTTCGGGAGGAGCACTGAAATTCGGGAGTATCCCGGGAAAATCGGGAGGGTTGGCAAGTATGAGTACGAGAGCAGTACATAGTTGATACTACAATAAATACGTCAATATTTTCTATAATCACAAAATATTTTGGACACAGGAAAACTTTAATTATGACCAATGCATGACCCAGTAACTACTTGGTATTGGATTAATACCAAAATGTGTGGTATCACCCAAAACTTATGTAAACTATCAAACAATAAGTGATTCTTACATTTTAATAGAAGTGTAGACAGAACATGTTAAAAAGCAGAATAACAGTAAATTAACAAGTAGATTAATAATCCATTTTATACCACTTGTCCTTCATACTTTTGACAAAATAATTAAATAGGAAATGACACAAAATGTAACTGCATATGTCAGCAGACTAATTAAGAGCCTTTGTTTGCTTACTTACTGACACGGCGTGGTTTGCGCAGCTTACTGTGGAGTTGTTCTCCCAGGAAGGCAGACGGACTACTCCGGACAAGGCGTGCAGGTAAAAACATGATTTAATTATCAAAACTCAAAGAGGTACAAAGAACGGGAAACAAGGCGAAGGCACAACTCGCTGATGGCACTTGGAGCTAAACTAACATTTAGCAAAAACTATGGACAAAGAAAACTTGCGTTGACTGTGGCATGAACCAAACAAATCTTACGTGGACCAGGCATGAAGCGAACAATGACGCCAGACCGAGTGTGGCGAGCAACGTGAATAAATAGCTAATACACACACTATCAGGCTTGGACATGGATGGTGTGTGCTCCTTCGACGCAGCGGGATTACAGGACGAGCCAGGCGTGAATTCAGGCAAATGTTTTTTTTTATTTAAACACTATAATCAAAAATAATCAAACTAAGGGCGCTCACAAGGAGGTATAAAACTTGGCTACAAAATATAAACAGGAAACAAAAACAATTGCTCGATTGGCATGAATGAACTATGAACAGAAACAGCACGATGGCATGACTATATACAAACAAAACAAAACTAGCACTGTGGCATAAATACATAAACTTACTCGGCATGAAACTGTGGCCGAGGACGTGAAGGTTTGAACAGCATGGGTAGGGTGCGTGCGAGTGTGAAGATCCCAGAATGCTGAAAAGAAAGAAAATTACTTAAATACTGGCTGGAATAATCAGGAACAGGTGCGGGACTGAGGCCAGGGGCGTGACAAGGTGGGAACTAATACGTTGGCATGGAAACAAACAAAACCAGGAAGTGCAAAACGTGACTGAATGTCCAAAATCAAAAACACAACATGACAAAACAAAACATGATCCATAGGTGTGACAGAGCCCCCCCGTTAAAGACAGCTCCCAGATGTCCAAAAACAAAAAACAAAAACTATGGTCGAGAGTCATGGGAGGGCGGGAGGGGGACATTGTGGTGGATCGCCAAACCACGTGTCCCCGTATCCAACAGGGCAAGGTCAGGTGGCGGCGACGCGTGGAGGACCAAGGTGGGCGACCCGGGAACGGCCATATCCGTGGCCGAACCCTTCGGCGTGGTGGACACCCACGTAGTCTCCACATCCGCGGCTGACAAGGCGGCGCTTGGCTTCGTGGAGCTGCCACTGGGGGCGCTTGGCTTCGTGGATCTGCCACTGGGGGCGCTTGGCTTCGTGGAGCTGCCACTGGGGGCGCTTGGCTTCGTGGAGCTGCCACTGGGGGCGCTTGGCTTCGTGGAGCTGCCACTGGGGGCGCTTGGCTTCGTGGAGCTGCCACTGGGGGCGCTTGGCGACGTGGAGCTGCCACTGGCGGCGCTTGGCGACGTGGAGCTGACACTGGCGGCGCTTGGCGACGTGGAGCTGACACTGGCGGCGCTTGGCGACGTGGAGCTGACACTGGCGGCGCTTGGCGACGTGGAGCTGACACTGGCGGCACTTGGCGACGTGGAGCTGACACTGGCGGCGCTTGGCGACGTGGAGCTGACACTGGCGGCGCTTGGCGACGTGGAGCTGACACTGGCGGCGCTTGGCGACGTGGAGCTGACACTGGCGGCGCTTGGCGACGTTGAGCTGACACTGGCGGCGCTTGGTGGCATGGACTTGGACTTTGGTGTGGACTGGGAGCTGGACGTGGACTTGGAGCTGGACGTGGACTTGGAGCTGGACGTGGACTTGGTCTTGGAGCTGGACGTGGACTTGGTCTTGGAGCTGGACGTGGACTTGGTCTTGGAGCTGGACGTGGACTTGGTCTTGGAGCTGGACGTGGACTTGCTGGAAGCTGCAGCTTAATCGGCCGAAAAACTGGAGGTGGGGGACATGCTGGTCGCTGTGGTTTGGAACCGCACCGGGCAGAACCAACCCACAAGCTCCCAGCCCCGGCCCCCCCCTCAAGGAGTGGCTGCCAGACACTTTCACCATGATCTGGAACAGTCTTTTGGGGAGGGCAGAGGGCGGTGAGGAGGAGGGCGGAATCTTCCTCTTTACATTGTCCATATTTTTGTTTTTCTTTGATTGTCTTGGTTTGGTTAGAAAAAAAAAATTGTGGCTTGGGGGGGGGGCTTGAGTCCTGGGGGGCGTGGCATGAACTTTGGATGGCTGTGATTCATGTGCTCTAATGTTCAAAATCATTTTTTGGTAATTATTTATCATTGCTATGGGGTATGAGTCTTCTGATGGAGGTGTGTGATTAACTGTGAAAGATTTGAAAAAAAAATCCTAGTCTGTGATGTCTGTTGACGGTGGCGTGACGATGTCCTGGAGAGTCTGAGCAACCTCCGGTCCATTTCCGCCCGGAGTGGGCAGAGCTTGCTGGCGCTGGCGCGGCGCTTCCTGTCCGCACCTGGAAGCCTTCCCCGATGTCCTCCGTCGAGGGCGACGCTTCCGGGAAGACGGCATGGCGTCATCTTCGGACCAAATGGACTCCAATGGCACCAGTCTTCCATCTGGCCCCCACATCATCTCTTTGAGCCCCATGGAGGAATAGCGGAGCGTTTCCTCCTCCATAGCGCGCAGCACCGCCAACGAAGCCTCGTCCAAATGATCATCTGCGAAGGAGTTTTTCTGCTGGGATCTTTCTGTCTGGCTTGGACATGGATGGTGTGTGCTCCTTCGACGCAGCGGGATTACAGGACGAGCCAGGCGAGAATTCAGGTACATGTTTTTTTTCTTTAAACACTATAATCAAAAATAATCAAACTAAGGGCGCTCACAAGGAGGTATAAAACTTGGCTAGAAAATATAAACAGGAAACAAAAACACTTGCTCGATTGGCATGAATGAACTATGAACAGAAACAGCACGATGGCATGACTATATACAAACAAAACAAAACTAGCACTGTGGCATGAATACATAAACTTACTCGGCATGAAACTGTGGACGAGGGCGTGAAGGTTTGAACAGCATGGGTAGGGTGCGTGCAAGTGTGAAGATCCCAGAATGATGAACAGAAAGAAAATTACTTAAATACTGGCTGTGATAATCAGGAACAGGTGCGGGACTGAGGGCAGGGGCGTGACAAGGTGGGAACTAATACGTTGGCATGGAAACAAACAAAACCAGGAAGTGCAAAACATGACTGAATGTCCAAAATCAAAAACATAACATGACAAAACAAAACATGATCCATAGGTGTGACACACACACCATAATAATAATTGTATATTTAATGTGCCGACCATCCATCAAGCTTACCAAAGTCGTACCAAATAATTTTTATAGATTTTTGAGCGCCATGTGTAATGTTCTATATTTTCAATGGAACATATCAAATGTTGGTGTTGTTTACTTAAGTCATATTGCCATCATAGTGCAGTCTACACATATATTTTACGTTTGACTGGCATCTACTGGTCACACTCATCATTACACCATGTACCAAATAAAATAGCTTCGAGGTCGGTAAGCAAAACCAGAATTATTCCGTAAATTATGTGCACCGGGTTATAAGGCGCACTGTCCAGTTTTGCGGAAAAAAAAGATTTTAAGTGCGTCTTACAGTCTGGAAAATACGGTACTTACTTTTTACTAAAATAACTGTGACATACAAACCTGGTTTCCATTCGAGTTGGGAAATATAAATGGAATACGATGATTTGCAAATCCTTTTCAACCCATATTCAATTGAATGCACTACAAAGACAAGATATTTGATGTTCAAACTCAAACTTTATTTTTTTTTGCAAATAATCATTAACTTAGAATTGTATGGCTGCAACACATGCCAAAGTAGTTGGGAAAGGGCATGTTCACCACCATGTTACATCACCTTTTCTTTTAACAACACTCAATAAACGTTTGGAACCTGAGGAAACTAGTTGTTGAAGCTTTGAAAGTGGAATTCTTTCCCATTCTTTTTTTATGTAGAGCTTCAGTCGTTCAACAATCTGCTGTCCTATTTCACGCTTCATAATGCGCCACACATTTTCGATGGGAGACAGGTCTGGACTGCAGGTGGGCCAGGAAACTACCCGCACTCTTTTTTTTTACAAAGCCACGCTGTTGTAACATGTGCTGAATGTGACTTGGCATTGTCTTGCTGAAATAAGCAGGGGTGTCCATGAAAAAGACGGCGCTTAGGTGGCAGCATATGTTGTTCCAAAACCTGTATGTACCTTTCAGCATTAATGGTGCCTTCACAGATGTGTAAGTTACCCACGCCTTGGGCACTAATGCACCCCCATACCATCACAGATGCTGGCTTTTGAACTTTGCGTCGATAACAGTCTGAATGGTTCGCTTCCCCTTTGGTCCGGATGACACGATGTCGAATATTTCCAAAAACATTTTGAAATGTGGGCTCGTCAGACCACAAACACTTTTCCACTTTGCATCAGTCTATCTTAGATGATCTCGTGCCCAGAGAAGCCGGCGGCGTTTCTGGATGTTGTTGATAAATGGCTTTCGCTTTGCATAGTAGAGCTTTAACTTGCACTTACAGATGTAGCGACGAATTGTATTTAGTGACAGTGGTTTTCTGAAGTGTTCCTGAGCCCATGTGGTGATATCCTTTAGAGATTTATGTCGGTTTTTGATACAGTGCCAGTCACGGTCATTCAATATTGGTTTTCCGCCATGCCGCTTACGTGGAGTGATTTCTCCAGATTCTCTGAACATTTTGATGATAGTATGGACCGTAGCTGTTGAAATCCTTAAATTTCTTGCAATTGCACTTTGAGAAACGTTGTTCTTAAACTGTTTGACTATTTGCTCAGGCAGTTGTGGACAAAGGGGTGTACCTCGCCCCATCCTTTCTTGTGAAAGACTGAGCATTTTTTGGGAAGCTGTTTTTATACCCAATCATGGCATCCACCTGTTTCCAATTAGCCTGCACACATGTGGGATGTTCCAAATAAGTGTTTGATGAGCATTCCTCAACATTATCAGTATTTATTGCCACCTTGGGGGCGGTATAGCTCGGTTGGTAGAGCGGCTGTGCCAGCAACTTTAGGGTTGCAGGTTTGATCCCCGCTTACACCATCCTAGTTACTGCTGTTGTGTCCTTGGGCAAGACATTTCACCCACATGCTCCCAGTGCCACCCACACTGATTGATTGATTGATTCCTTTTATTAGTAGATTGCACAGTTCAGTACATATTCCGTACAATTGACCACTAAATGGTAACAACCGAATAAATTTTTCAACTGGTTTAAGTCGGGGTCCACACTGGTTTGGAAGAAGAAAAAAAAAGTGCTTTGAGTCACTTGAGAAAAGCGCCATATAAATATAATTCACTTCGCTTCACTTCACCTTTCCCAACTTTTTGTCACGTGTTGCTGGCATCAAATTCTAAAGTTAATGATTATTTGCAAAAAAAAAATGTTAACTAGTTTGAACATCAAATATGTTGTCTTTGTAGCATATTCAACTGAATATGGATTGAAAATGATTTGAAAATCATTGTATTCTGTTTATATTTACATTTAACACAATTTCCCAACTCATATGGAAACAGGGTTTGAAATATTGTCCGTTTATTTACATGATATCAGCGTAAAAATATACTAAACCACTTCTCCATACGTCATCAGCCTGATTTGTATAAACTACCTTGAACTGTGAAATGTGGCGGAAACACAAACCACACAGGTCTACAGGAACCTCGAGTTCCAGGAACCAACAGAGCCTGAAGTCATGTGTTTTGCCGTACTTTTCACTTCGAATATGTACGACCTCAAAGGCATATTTCCCCCAGACTTCATCCGTCCAATACCAAACTGCGAAAGCCCAAGGGTGTTGGACGTGAGAGGATCCGGAGTAGAAACATATCTGACATATCAGCCACTGATGTGGTCAAACAAGTGTTGGATCTTTAAATGGAATGTTTTAGCGTTTAAATAATAGAGGAGCTGCGGTGGAAGCAGAGGATTGTCGTTTACTCGTGTGCGCCCTGAGACCGCTCGGCGCGACAGACATGCGAGAAGCTCCAAAAACACGGCTGCTGCGATAGCGGCACGCTTTTTGCAGCACGGCGGTGGCAACTGTGAGGTTTTAGCGGCAGCGGCAGGCAGGCGGCGTATGGTGCTAAAAGCTGAGAGTAGCACCCCCCCCCCCCCCCCCCCCCCAAGCAACCTTCTGCTACGTGTCTTTAACAAACACAGCTGTAATTGTGTTGTCCTTCTCAATGCCAGTTTGACCCTGGTGACCCCCACACCCCCTCCCTCCTCCTCTTTGGGAGTGACTTCTCTAAATATGGCCTCACCCTGTCATGTTAGACTTCTTGTCCAGCTCTTAGCTGAAGCTGCACTTGAGGAAGTCCACGCTTCAAATACGCAGATTTTCACCTGCACGGATGATCTGCTCAGAGCAAAGTTGAAATGGTTTTATGTCGAAAATAACAGAGTTATTTGGTTCCTCAATCAATGTTTATTTACATAGCGCTGAATCACAAGTGTCTCTGCGGGCTGCACAAGCCACAACGACACCCTAGGTTCAGAGTCCACAAAAGGGCAAGGAAAAACTCACAACCCAGTGGGATGTCAATATGAATGACTATGAAAAACCCTGGAGAGGACTGCAGATGTGGGGAGACCGGATGCAACGGACGTCGAGTGGGTCTAGCATAATATTATGAAAGTCCAGTCCATAATGGATCTAACGTAATAGTGAGAGTCCAGTCCACAGTGGGACCAGCAGGAGACCATCCTGAGTGGAGAGGGGTCAGCAGCGCAGAGATCTACCCAACCGATGCACAGGCGAGCGGTCCACACCGAGTCCTGACTCTGGACAGCCAGCACTTCATCCATGGCCGCCATTTCTCCTCTGCCCCCTCCCTCTACAAAGGGAGATTGGGGCAGAGGAGAAAATAAAATAAACGGCAGATCAACTGGTCTAAAAAGGGGGTCTATTTAAAGGCTAGAGTATGAAAATGAGTTTTATGATGGGACTTAAATGCTTCTACTGAGGTAGCATCTCTCACTGTTACCAGGAGGGCATTCCAGAGTACTGGAGCCCGAATAGAAAACGCTCTATAGCATGGGTTCTGGGAATCACTAATAAACCGGAGTTCTTTAAACGCAGATTTTTTGCTGGGACATATGGACATACTCAGAAAGGTTCCTCAAGAATTAAATCTACCCAGGTAGTTTTTGGTGGAAACACAGGGAATTTTAGTTACTCGGGTAAGTCGGAAAGCTCCGGAAGAAGTTCCTGTGGTGGAAAAGGCCCTAATACCAATACCAATTCGACCATTTTTTTTCTAGACGCATTCTCGGATGTCTTCAGTAGCTGGTATGGAACCAGCCGATCATAGTGGAGGACTACCACCCGGTTCCACTTCCGCAGCCGAGGATGGTACACGGTCTCCACCCAGTGGCTCATCGGCTTGGGCGACGGTCCCTTCTTCCTCTCTTGGCAGTACAACCAAACTTGTGCATAGGTGGCAAAGTCCTGGCCTCTGCAGCGTGCCTTGTAAGCTTGCTTCTGGTGACAGCCGGCCTCACATAGGGTCTGGCAGGCCAAGTAGTGCATTTCTCACAGTCAGTCTCGCAGTCTGCTGTAGTAGCCGAGGACAGGTTCTAGTGGAGGCCCAAACACTAAGCCAACAGGATTTTACAGTTATCGTCTGAACCTCGGGGTTTGCGGGGGTGCACTTCAGTGACTCCTGGACTGCTGTCTGATCCATCCATCCATTTTCTACCGCTTATTCCTTTCGGGGTTGCGGGGGGCGCTGGAGTCTATCTCAGCTACAATCAAACGGAAGGCGGGGTACACCGTGGACAAGTCGCCACCTTATCGCAGGGCCAACACAGATAGGCAGACAACATTCACACTCACACACTAGAGGCCAATTTAGTGTTGCCAATCAACCTATCCTCAGGTGCATGTCTTTGGTGGTGGGAGGAAGCCGAAGTACCCGGAGGGAACCCACGCAGTCACGGGGAGAACATACAAACTCCACACAGAAAGACCCCGAGCCCGGGATTGAAACCAGGACTACTCAGGACCTTTGTATTGTGAGGCAGACACACTAACCCCTTTTCCACCATGCAGGTGCAGGTCCCAGTCTGGCGGCTGGTAAGGGTGGCGAGCTGGGTGGCCAGGGTGCGATTAAAACGTCCTACTGTACGGGGCCCTAATTCTAGGGATGCAATGGTGTCCTCCAGGTGTTCTTTATCCCTAAAAGCTGACAAACCTCACCAAAGACCTGGGCCTCAAATGTCCTGCCTATATCCCTGTGGAGGTCTTCTGCAGAACATCTCAATGGCCAGATGCTCGGCAGTGGTGGTGGCACTCTGGGGAGGGATGATGTCGTCTTCGGGCCACTAGGTGGAGGAATCCATTGTGACCAGAACGCAACCGTTCACTCACTCGGTGACTGGAAAATAACTCAGGATTTTGACAGCCACCAACTCCATGCGTGCCTGCTGATATCGTAGGGGGCCAATGTCGGTATAGGCCAATACTAAAGGCTCCAATTCCAAGGAAGTGAAAAAGTTAAATCAGGAGACCAATATTACTAATGGATGTATTTCAAACACATTGATAGTCTCTTTCATACTATCAATGTCAGGTTTGTACCTGACAGTTTGGTCATGTTTTAGTTTTTACTCTGTGTTTGTCTTATTTCCTGTAAGCGCTTTTATTTTGTCTTTATTTCCTGCTGTTATCCCTGAGTGCTTTTTCCCCTCAGCTGTGGCTGATGGTCACCGGGCCACACCTGCTATTTAGACCTGCTTGTTCCTCCATTCTGGGCTGGATTATTATCATTATGACTTGTCGCTCCTACCGGTTGTTTGTCGCTAATACCTCTTGTCGTTCCTACCTGTCGTCAGTGCGGTAAGCTGTTCCTGCTAGTTCCTATAACTATTTACAGTTTGCTGTCTCCTATAGCTCCTTGTTTTGTAGTTTCCTGTTAGCCGATAGCTAGTCCCAGTTTTCCTGTTTGCTGGATCCCTGTTCCCTGTTTCCAGTTTGTCCTCCTAGTTCCTGGTTTGTGTTCTTTTCGTTATTTTTGAAGATTAAATTGATTTCCTGCTCAATGCCTGCCGTCATCTCTGCATCATGGGGTTCGTCACCAACAGAACTTGACAATTAATGCTGCTTGGCATATTTTTACACTTTTGGGAAACTTGAGAATGTTGAAACATCACCTGGACATTTAGTAAAGGTTCTATAATGGTCAGGGTGATGCAGTGGTCCTGCATTTGAACTTAACCAGACTGTGGCCCGCGACTCACGCAGCAATTAGCGCCGGGGATCAACATCAAAAGAAAGGCACAGTGTGAGGCTTCGTCTAATTAGTCATATGAATGCAGGCAGCAGACCGACCAGTGTGTGTGTGTGTGTGTGTGTGTGTGTGTGTCACTGTACTAACAGCGGGTGAATGAGAATCCACTTAATAGTGACGACTTCAAAGTATTGTAAAAGAACTAAGGAACAGTTACATAGTACATATTTTCCTATGTTAGCATGAAGGTGATCTGTCAATGTTGGTATGATTACATAGAACATTTATGTTCCAATACAGTTTGCATCACATTAAGAACATGTCATTTAACGTCCAGTGTTTCCCATAAATTCTTCCATTTGTGGCGACTTGCCAGAGAATAAGATGACACAGCAGGAGGTATCAGTGTTGCCAACTTAGCGACTTAGAGTCTGATCTACAAAAAATTTTTGTCTATTACAAAACCCAAACCCAGTGAAGCTGGCATGTTGTGTAAATGGTAAATAAAAACAGAATACAATAAATTGCAAAGCCTATTCAACCTATATTCAATTGAATAGACAGCAAAGACAAGATATTTGACGTTTAAACTGGAAAACTTAATTATTTTTGCAAATATTAGCTCCTTTGAAATTTGTTGCCTGCAAAATGTTTCAAAAAAGATTGCACAAGTGGCAAAAAAGACTGAGAAAGTTGAGGAATGCTCATCAAACATTATTTGGAACATCCCACAGGTGAATTGGGAAGAGCTGGGTGCCATGATTGGGTATAAAAGCAGTTTCCATGAAATACTCAGTCATTCACAAACGAGGATGGGGCAAGGGTCACCACTTTGTGAACAAATGCGTGAGCAAATAGTCGAACAGTTTAAGAACAACATTTCTCAACGAGCTATTGCAAGGAATTTAGGGATTTCACCATCTACGGTCCGTAATATTATCAAAAGTTTCAGAGAATCTGGAGAAATTACTTCACGTAAATGACCAAGCCTGTGACCTTCCATTCCTCAGGTGGTACTGCATCAAAAAGCGACATCAGTGTGTAAAGGAAATCACTACATGGTCTCAGGACCACATCAGAAAACCACTGTCAGTAACTACAGTTTGTCGCTACATCTGTAAGTGCAAGTTAAAACTCCACTATGCAAAGCCAAAGCCATTTATCAACAACACCCAGAAACGCCGCCGGCTTCGCTGGGCCCAAGCTCGACTAAGATGGACTGATGCAAAGTGGAAAAGTGTTCTGTGGTCTGACGAGTCCACATTTCAAATTGTTTTCGGAAACTGTGGACTTTGTGTCCTCCGGATCATACAGAAAAAGAACCATCCGGATTGTTAAAGGCGCAAAGTTGAAAAGACAGCATCTGTGATGGTATGGGGGTGTATTAGTGCCCAAGGCATGGGTAACTTACACGTCTGTGAAGGCACCATTAATGCTGAAAGGTACATACAGGTTTTGGAGCAACATATGTTGCCATCCAAGCAACGTTATCATGGACGCCCCTGCTTATTTCAGCAAAACAATACCAAGCCACATGTTACAACAGCGTGGCTTCATAGTAAAATAGTGCAAGTACTAGACTGGCCTGCCTGTAGTCCAGACCTGTCTCCCATTGAAAATGTGTGGCGCATTATGAAGCTTAAAATACCACAACAGAGAACCCGGACTGTTGAACAACTTAAGCTGTACATCAAGCAAGAATGGGAAAGAATTCCACCTGAAAAGCTTCAAAAATTGGTCTGCTTAGTTCCCAAATGTTTACTGAGTGTTGTTAAAAGGAAAGGCCATGTAACACAGTAGTAAAAATGCCCGTGTCAACTTTTTTGCAATGTGTTGCTGCCTTTAATTTTTATTTAATGATTATTTGTTGGAACATTATATATAATTTGAAATGTATTAGCAAATAATTGTATTCTGTTTTTATTTATTATTTAAACAACATTCCAACTTCACTGGTTTTGGGTTTTGTAAATTTAAACCTTTTCCTTGTTTTTTATGAATACCTGGGCCTACTACGCTACTCTATTTTAATGTTGGTCATTATAGTGGTACTTGGAGGGCCAAGTGTTTTCTGAGTTGGGACTCTTGGCATTCTCTCGATGAGCTTCTAGAGGTAGTCACCAGGAATGGGTTTCACTTCACAGGTAAGCTGGAAGCTCATCGAGAGAATGCCAATAGTGTGCGAAAAAGTCATCAGAGCAAAGGGTGGCTATTTTGAAGAAACTAGAACATAAAACATGTTTTCAGTTGTTTCACTTTTTTTGTTAAGTACATAACTCCAAATGTGTTCATTTGTAGTTTTGATGCCTTCAGTGACAATCTACTATGTAAATAGTCATGAAAATAAAGAAAACGTATTAACCTCCTAAGGCCCAAGCTGTTTTTTTACATGTTTGTTTTTATTTCTCTTTGCTACTTGGGCTTACTGGACCCTACTTAGAATAAAAACTAAAAATCATACTTTGATATGATGTACTTAGTCCATAAGTACACAAACGTGTACTTCATGTGTAGTGACATGCAAAAGTTTATTTTTACACTTTTTTTTCCAAATTCCATTGTATGTTATACTCTTCTGACACCACCAGATGGCAGTATAAGTGTCTACATAAGTGGCCATAAGACCCCAATTCAGTAGTGTACACCATTTTGGAATTAAGAGATAAAAGGTGCTGTCCACGCATGTGGCCACTAAGGCCTTTAGAGGTTAAATGAGGAGAAGTTGTGTCCAAACTTTTGGCCTGTACTATATGTCCGAGTACTTTCTATTCCCTATGCTAGTGATTAACATCAAGTTTTTTCAAAATAGCCACCCTTTGCTCTGATTACTTTTCCGCACACTCTTGGCATTCTCTCGATGAGCATTGAGAGGTAGTCACCGGGAATTTTTTTCACTTCACAGGTGTGCTGGAAGCTCATCGAGAGAATGCCAAGAGTGTGCGAAAAAGTCATCAGAGCAAAGGGTGGCTATTTTGAAGAAACTACAATATAAAACATTTTTTCAGTTGTTTCACCTTTTTTTGCTAAGTACATAACTCCACATGTGTTCATTTGTAGTTTTGATGCCTTCCGTGACAATCTACAATGTAAATAGTCATGAAAATAAAGAAAACGCATTAACCTCCTAAGGTCCAAGCTGTTATTTTACATGTTTGTTTTTATTTCTCTTTGCTACTTGGGCTTATTGGACCCTACTTAGAATAAAAACTAAAAATCATATTTTGATATGATGTACTTAGTCCATAAGTACACAAATGTGTACTTCATGTGTAGTGACACGCAAATAATTAATTTTAACTTTTTTTTTCCAAATTCCATTGTATGTTGTACTCTTCTGACACCACCAGATGGCAGTATAAGTGTCCACATAAGTGGCCATAAGACCCCAATTCAGTAGTGTACACCACTTTGGAAATAAGAGCTAAAAGGTGCTGTCTACTCATGTGGCCACTAACGCTTTTAGGAGGTTAAATGAGGAGAAGTTGTGTCCAAACTTTTGGAATGTACTGTATGTCCGAGTACTTTCTATTCCCTATGCTATTATCCCATTATCATCACGTTTCCTCTTTGCCATCCTGCAACCCAGCGGGGGGACATCACACAAAAAAGACAAAGAAAAAGAAATCCAAAGTTGTTTTTTTTGTTAAATTCGACATTTTTATCACTGTTATTCCCAGGTTACTTGCAATGAAAGATGATTTTCGGTGAACATGTGTTGTTGTTTTACCACTAATTGCTATTCTAACCTTCTTTCAAAGCAGCCGTTTCAAAAAAAGAGACAAAAGAAGGGTCTGGGGTCCTCAGCGAAGGAGCGCCGTGGCCCCCGTCGGCCCCGCAGGTGACAGAAGACAAGCAGAAGTAGCTGCCATAATGGGGATTTACATGACCAAAACAGCGCCATGTACATATATTTAATGTATTCCTGTAGGCAAATAGTCGCCCGTGCCGCCCGCTCTGTAATCTGCTGAAAAATTGTCAGCGAGGTGAAAGGGTCGGGTCACGACAACAGCCATTTCATTACTCTGGCTCAAATGTCCCGCCTTCCAATTCAATCAGCCAGCGATTATTTCTCCCCAAATTCCACTCTGCTGGGTATTGGCTGCGCTTGCTCGCTGACCTCCTCACACGGACGCCATTTATCCGGCGGAATAATTGTCAGGATGCTTTCATTGTCATATCCTTGAGTGCAGCAGCACGATCTTGTTAGCGCCCACTCGCTGCTCGCCTGCGGTTATTACCATTGGACTGTTTTTTTTCATTCACTCTGACTGAGAACACTTTCCTCTCAAACTCTGCGACAATATTGTAAATATTACTATAAATCACAGGTGTCAAACTCAAAGGCCCACGGGCCGGATCTGGCACTCCTCGTCATTTTATATGGCCCGCAAAAGCCTGGAAATAATGTGTAAATAAGATACCTTATATTTTCTTTCTTTACGTTCTCATGTTCTTACTAAAGGTACTAGTTTTTTTTGTAGTTTGACAAGGAAAAAAATAGTTTCCATTTATTATTTAACTTTGTTGGTCAAAATCCAAATAAATACTTAAATATCTGCTTAAAGGCCTACTGAAACCCACTACTACCGACCATGCAGTCTGATAGTTTATATATCAATGAGGAAATATTAACATTGCAACACACGCCAATACGGCCGGTTTAGTTTACTAAATTACAATTTTAAATTTCCCGCGGAGTTTCTTGTTGAAAACGTCGCGGAATGTTTGTGACGTTATTGGTTGAGTGGACATTTTAGCCCAGCACCACACACGGCTAAAAGTCGTCTCTTTTCATCGCATAATTACACAGTATTTTGGACATCTGTGTTGCTGAATCTTTTGCAAATTGTTCAATTAATAACAAAGGCTATAAAGAAGAATGCGGTTGGTGGAAAGCGGTGGATTGCAGCTGCCACTAGCAGCCGAAACACAGCCGGTGTTTTTTTGTTTGTTGTGAAGCTTTAGCGAACATGTTTCTCTACCACATGTCAACCAGCAAGTTTTTGGATGAGAAAATTGTGATATTAAGTCGGCTCTTACCGGAGACTTGTGCGGAGTTAGCGTCCTCCTGCAGCAGCTGTCAAAAAGGCAGCTGTGGTCGTGGCTCCTCCATTGGCTTCTCTCAAGACACTAGCCCTCCGACTTTCAGGTATGACTTTATAATCTCACTAAAACATTATTAACACAATAAGCAGATAAGGGATTTTCCAGAATTATCCTAGTAAATGTGTCTAATAACATCTGAATCGCTCCCACTGCCGTTACCTTTTTTTCTTCTTCTAGTGCTTCACTCTAACTTTCCTCATCAATGAGTCTTTCATCCTCGCTCAAAATAATGAGGAAATCGTCGCTTTCTCGGTCCGAATCGCTCTTGCTGCTGGTGGCTATGATTATAAACAATGTGAGGATGTGAGGACCTCTACAACCCGTGACATCACGTGCACATCGTCTGCTACTTCCGGTACAGGCAAGGCTTTTTTTTAGTGACCAAAATTTGCGAACTTTATCATTGATGTTCTCTACTAAATCCTTTCAGCAAAAATATGGCAATATCGCGTAATGATCAAGTATGACACATAGAATGGACCTGCTATCCCCGTTTAAATAAGAAAATTATATTTCAGTAGGCCTTTAACTTATGATTTCGAAGCAAGTTATCCATCAAATTGTACACTATAACAATGACCAAACGATTTTACTGTCAAATTTAGGGAGTTTATTTTTTTACAGCATATTACTGTAAGTTTGAAAAAAAACGACCAATATTTTTTTTTTATAGTAAAATTATGTCGACTGAGCTGTCAGGTTTTTTTTACTTTTTTTTTCTCTAAAATCCACGGTTGATGATTTTATGGTACCACATTTTATTATGGTAAAAAACTGCCAGCTGAGTTCCCAAAATAAAATCAAACAGTGGTAATGTATTTCTATTTACAGTAATATGTTATAAAAAAAAACAACAATAATAATAATAATAAAATAACACCATATATTTTACAGTAAAAATCTGGCGACTAAGCTGCCAGTTTTTTTCTGTAAAAAACAGTGGTTAAATCCACAGATTTGTTTTGCTCTTTACGTATTAAAACTTTTTTTACATATTTAAATTTGTAGGCAAATTCATTATACATTTGTGGGTGGTATTACATAAGTTATCTTCTTCCCACTCCCTTTCAGGCAAAAATGGACAATAATGCATTACATTACCTTTTGCACTATATTAATTTATATTATGTGTTGTCAACTTTGTACTTTTATTTTTTATTTTTTTGATGTCATTGCCTAAAATAAATACATTTATATTGAAAATTAATTATTTACTGTTACAAGCGGCCCTCTTATGGCAGCCATGACTGTGGTGTGGCCCTCAATGAAAACAGGTTTGACACCCCTGCTATAAATGGTGACTGCACATTTTCTAGCGCCATTTCGCTGAGCTTGAATGAAATGCTTCCGATAAAAGTTGAATCCATCTGTTATTTTTTCATTCCTGCGAGCCGTTTCAGCGTAAAAAAAAGTTAAGCGACATTATATCTAAAATGTATAAACAATAAAAGAGTCTCAACTTGTAAAGGTTCTTGTCACACCTTCACATCTTGTCTTGATTTTTTCTGTCTTGGGAATTGCATGTTTTAGTTTGAAAAGTAACTCTCCTCTCGTTTCAGGTCACTTGCCCTTCCTTTTGTGTCATCAGTCCGACGTCATCCCTGATCCCTGATTGTTTCCACCTGTTTCCCACTACCCTCATGTGTCTTATAAGCCCACGCCTCCCTTTGTTCTGTGCCAGATTGTCTCGTTTGTTCGTGCCTCAGCATCCTGTCCAAGCCTTGCCTCGTCTCGTTTGAATCTCTTGATCCTGAATTCCCTTGTTGATATTTTGAGTTTTCTTTTTCTCTTCCTCAGCAGAGTGATTTTGGTTATTTAGTTTTGTAGCCGAAGTGGTGAGTTTTCAGTTTTTTATTACAATTCTTCCTTTTCCTCAATTTTTTGAGTAACACTTTTTGTTAACCTTATTTAGATAAGTGTAGAAGTTATATAGCCATTGTTTCTCCCTCCTTTTGGAGCATTTTTTTTATGATAAACTTCATAGATCATATCCTGCACCAAGTTTAGTTCGTTATTGTTTTTGTGTTTCTTCCTTTCGGAGTGATTTTCGGTTGTTTCCTTTTGTGGAACCTTTTGTCACCGACTGGTCAGGTTATAGCCTATGTTCATTTGCGCTGACTCCATCCATCCATCCATTTTCTACCGCTTATTCCCTTTCGGGGTCGCGGGGGTGCGCTGACTCTGTAGGTGAAAATAATCTTTCAAAATAAAAGCCTGCCGGATCGTTCCCTACTTTGCATCAGAGTCTCATTTTTGACCAAGCCTGACAGTTATCTAAGGTATATTACCGTACAACCCGACCCACGGGTAGGGTGGTATGGTACTATACCGCCTCTAAAAAGTACCGGTTCCCCCACCTCCCTCCAGTCGTCGTCATGTCTTGTCATTGTTGGTTTTACAGGCAGAGGAGCATGTTCGGCAGCGCTCAATCACAGAGTACTTACAAGCAGACAATGTGTGTAGACAGAAGAGGGAGAATGGGCGCATTTTGTCTTAAAGACTAAACAAAAAGGTGGTGTTATAACACTGAAACGCCCTCAGGTAGAGTCGGCAGTGTTTTAGCTACTTCTAAATCACTAATCCTTGTCTCCATGGCGACAAATAAAGTAAGTTTCTAACAAGTATCATCCCTGCAGGACCAGGAATAGCTAAACATGCTTCACTACACACCGTACCTCACCAGCCTCACAATGTAAACAAACGCCATTGGTGGATCTACACCTAACATCCACTGTAATGTACAGTAGTGTATCTAGTCGATACTACTATGATTATATCGATATTTTTTTACCGTCACAAAATCCTTTTTCAAAATGTTTATTATATTAATAACCTCAGTAAATACATCCCTGGACACATGAGGACTTTGAATATGACCAACGTATGATCCTGTAACGACTTGGTACCGGTTCGATACCTAAATGGGTGGTATCATCCAAAACTAATGTAACGCATCCAAACAACAGAATAAGTGATTATTACATTGTGGAGGGAGATGTGGCCAGCGCTGCCTGCAGGAGCAAATGTCACCGCCTCTGTCCATGGTGCTGAGGACAGAGCACCATTTAACGGGGACGTGGCAGTGCTGACGGTGAGACACAGCTGGCAGGTGATTAGATTTCACAGGTGGTACGTGTTAATATGTTCATCTGTTGTCTTTAACAGTAAGCTGCCGGGAGCCGGAGGGGAGAGAGGATATGGACGTGACTGAAAAGTCATGTTCTGCTGGAGAAAGAGTTGTACTCAAATCTATGTACATTAAAAACTTTGTTAAAACTGCACGCTTGGCTCTTGTGCCGTGTCTGCAGTGAAGCTGCTAGGAGGCAACTTCCAAATACATTTGAACAGAAGTGTAGATAGAACACGTTAAAAGACTAAGTAAGCAGATATTAACAGTAAATGAACAAGTAGATTGATAATCCATTTTCTACCACTTGTCCTTAATAATGTTGACAAAATAATACAATGACAAATGACAATATGTTACTGCATATGTCAGCAGCTGAATTAGGAGCCTTTGTTTTATTACTTACTACTAAAAGACAAGATGTCTTGTATGTTCACTATTCTATTCAAGGACAAACTTGCAAAAAGAAACATATGTTTGATGTACCCTATGATTTTTTGTTAAAATAAAGCCGGTAATGCCATTTTTTGTGGTCCCCTGTATTTAGAAAAGTATCGAAAAGTATCGAAATACGTTTTGGTACCGGTACTAAAATATTGGTATCTGTATAATAATAAAGTGGTAAAATAAAATGGTTTGGATTGAAGTTGATTAATGCATTTATGGTTCAAGTCAGTGAAAACTAGCCTAATATGGACATTACTACCGACAGTGACATCTAACATCCCTTTTGACATCTCCGTTTCAAGTGTGCGTGCTCTCCCTGTGCGTATGTTGGTTTTCTCCAGGTCACTTCCCAAAAAAATGCCTGTTAGGGTAATTGGAGACTGTAAATCGTCCATAGGTATGAATGTGAATGATTGTTTCTGATATACATGCCATGCTAATTTTTGTTAGACTGTCAATGAGATGGTCTTTCAGTTTATTCCAAACTGTATTATTAATTTAACATTATTCCTTTATGTATGTGCACTTCATCTGTATATTGATGTAATTTTTAATTGGCTTTATTGTGTAGAATGTAGATGAACCACCTCAAGTTATTTTTTTTCATCTCTAATTGAAATGACAGTTCACATATATGGCAAACTAAGTTCCAGAGTACAATGTAGCCGGTGTTACACTTTATAATAAGCAGCAACAATTGAAAAATAGAGCAAAACAATGGAAGAAAAAATATGTTTTAATACTAATAACACATATTTGTTTTGAAATATATGTATAAAGCCATCTTAAAGAAAGTATATACATCAACGATGTTTAAATTAATCAGGACGTCATAACTAGGATGATGTCATTGACCGCGCCCCTAGCTCCGCCCCCACCGCCGCATGTATATTGGCAATCCGGGGGTAACCCCGATCAGGAAATTATACTCCAAAAAGTGACAAGGTGATTGTGGAACGGGAGCAGGATCAGCGCGCTTGCAGGAGTAAAGGTCACCGCCTCTGTCCATGGTGCTGAAAACAGAGCGCTATCAGACGGGGGGGGCGTGGCATGTGCTGACGGCGTGACACAGCTAGCAGATGATTAGATTGCACAGGTGGTACGTGTTAAAAGTGCTGGAGAAAAACGTATAACTGATATGTATGTTGAAAAACATGAAATCTGTTGTACAACTCTGTACGCTTGGCTACTTTGACGTACGTCGTAGTAGACCCGCAAGACAGCGACTTCTACAGTGATAAAAAAAAAAAAATTCCATTCAATTGCATGAAATATTTTATTGAGAGGGTCAAGGTTGGAAAAAGTCAACATAGCGTTGAATTATTCGTACTCGACAACTTTTAGAGTATTTGTGCTTGATGTATGACCCGATATATATAACTTAATACGTACAACTTGTTACATGTAACATGACTTTGCATTATTAATAATAGAAGCACATTTAGAGCCATTTACGTTACGTTAACCTCTGTGTTGTGACCAACACAGCGTTTGGCGCTCTGCCCCAGCGAGCGCCGTGCTCCTTTAAGGCCACGGCGGCCCCTCAAAGTGTGAATAATATTCAGTAAGGAGTGAAGCTTGAGTGGGAAAGCTTTTAGCACATTATCCACTGGCAATAGGCCGGTAATCAAATTTGTCGGCACAGGTCTCTTATTAAATATCTGCAGCCAGCAGATTTGCATTCAGGAGTCTGCTAACAGGTTTAGCGGCTCTGAATCTTTGGATCCGTGTTGGGAGTTCACCCCCATCTCTTTCTCAGAGAGAGAGAGTCAGATGGAGGACACACACTGTCCTGTTTCCATCCCTTTAGAGGACAACAACACCCCATATACACTTGACCATTATGGACAACTATTATTATGTCATATATTACAAAACCCAAAACCAGTGAAGTTGGCACGTTGTGTAAATGGTAAATAAAAAACGAATACAATGATTTGAAAATCCTTTTCAACTTATATTCAATTGAATAGACTGTAAAGACAAAATATTTAACTATATCTTTTTTTGCGAATAATCAGTAACTTAATTTAATGGCAGCAACACATTGCAAAAAAAGTGTGCAAAGGGGCATTTTTACCACTGTGTTACATGGCCTTTCCATTTAACAACACTCAGTAAACTTTTGGGAACTGAGGACCCCAATTTTTGAATCTTTTTAGGTGGAATTATTTCCCATTCTTGCTTGATGTACAGCTTAAGTTGTTCAAGAGTCCGAGGTCTCCTTTGTGGTATTGTAGGCTTCAGAATGTGCCACACATTTTCTATGGGAGAGAGTTCTGGACAACAGGCCGGCCAGTCTAGTACCCGCACTCTTTCACTATGAAGCCACGCTGTTGTAACACGTGGCTTGGCATTGTCGTGCTGATATAAGCAGGGGCGTCCATATGTATTACCCCCAAGAATCGAATCATCGCCTAATATTCACAGCCCTAATGTAAATAGCACTCAACAAAAGCATTGACACGTTGCCTCATTTACACGTTTAGTTACCGTATTTTCCGGACTATAAGGCACACTTAAAATCTTTTTTTTCACCCTCAAAACTCAACAGTGCGCCTTACAACCCGGTGTGCCTAATGTAAGGAATAAGTTTGGTTGAGTTTACCCGCCTCGTAGCTATTTTATTTGGTACATGATGTAATGATAAGTGTGACCAGTAGATGGCAGTCAAACATAAAGAGATACGTGTAGACTGCACTATGATGGCAATATGACTTAAGTAAACAACACCAACATTTTATATGTTCCATTGAAAATATAGAAAATTACACACAGCGCTAAAAAATCTATCAAAATGTTTTAGTACGACTTTGGTAAGCTATGAAGCCACACCAGTTGATGTGCATATAATAGAATGGAATAGAATAGAATAGAAAGTACTTTATTGATCCCTGTGCATCAACATAGGAGTATTATTATGGGTACATATAGTGCTCCAAAACCCGTAGGTACCTTTCAGCGATAATGGTGTCTTCGAAGATGTGTAAGTTACCCATGCCTTGGGCAGTAATACACCCCCATACCATCACAGATGCTGGCTTTTCAACTTTGCGCCTTTAACAGCCTGGATGGTTCTTTTCCTCTTCGGTCAGAGGACACAACGTCCACAGTTTCCAAAAGTTATTTGAAATGTGTACTCGTCAGACCACAGAACACTTTTCTACTTTTCATCAGTACATCTTAGATGAGCTTGGGCCCATATTCTCACAATGCCCGCTTAGTATCACATTTTCTAGAAGTGTTTATGTCCCTACAATGAATATTGTCTTGTAAGCCCACAATGTGTGTGTTTGTCCCCAGAGTGGGTTTGATATGTTCAGCATTGGTCCTCATCATGCAGTCAAAACAAGCGTATGTCAGGATGCATGATGTGTTCAGGTCCCCCTTGTAATCTCCAGCGTCTCCATCCAGAGTGATACTGTCAAATGTTAGTGGTTTTAAAGAAGACCTCAGCGAGTCTCAGTGATTGGCTGCTGCTTATCAGTCTCACTATCCGGCAGGAAACAACGTCGCGTCTCCATAAACACGTCGCCTGAGGTGACGTCTAGACATGATCGGGCCCGGTCCAGTAAAAAGCCAGGCACGAGAAGAAGAACAAACACTTTAATCCGTCTTGAAAGCTTTCTTCTGTGCTACGCAATTGAATGAGCGAGCGAGCGTTGAATTATGACGATAGGAAAGGAAGAAGACCTGCACGTTGCTTTCTGTTGTCAGCAGTCGCGAGAAGCTTTTGTGGCAAAACCGCCATAGAATGACGTTTATGTCCGTGTACAAATGACCATACCAAACCAACTTTAAACATATGTAGCTTGGGTCGAAATGTACTACAAAAAAATTCATGTATCTCATATACAAACGTAAACAAACAAGTTCAGGCTATCTTACTTACTGTGGGTGGTTCCATAAACATTAATGATAAGACTTTTTAGCAGAAAAAAGCCAACTATGGCGGCGGTTACCATGGACACCAAATCTGAAGTGGCATAGTTTGTGAACAAATGCGTGAGAAAATTGTCGAACAGTTTAAGAACAACATTTCTAAACGAGCAATTGCAAGGAATTTAGGGATTTCACCAACTAAAGTCCGTAATATCATCCACCTTTTAACTCTCTGGCGGTACTGCATCAAAAAGCGCCATCGGTGTGTACAGGATATCACCACATGGGCTCAGGAACACTTCAGAAAACCACTGTCAGTAACTACAGTTTGTCACTACATCTGTAAGTGCAAGTTTAAACTCTACGCCGCCCTGTCCCCATCCAGCACATTGTTGTATGTGATGAGTGCAGTGTTAGGGTGTATATGCAAAAGGTAAATACAGCACACATTTCCACTCACTCGATGACAGACGTAGACAAACAAATCCTGTTAGCAATAACGCTACAGACACGCTAAATAAAGTATACACAGTAGATCTAACTAAAACAACTTTTAAACTGTCTAAATTCAAAAGTCAAGGCTAACAAACGATCTGTGAAATCAATGAAAAACAATACAACACATTTCAGAACTCACCAGTCATCATCATCGGCGGTCACTTGAACGAGTATGACGATCCTCCTGGTAGGGGTGTATCCCGACAGAAATCGGGTCAGGGTCCAGTGGCATGGAGTCCAAGACGACTGGGGACCCTTTTCTGCTGCAGCCTTCTCCCGCCATCGCAGCCTTTGTGGTAGTTCTTAAATCTAACGTCATCCGCCTGCTCCGCCGTTGAAGTCTTCACCGTATCCCTGGCTAGGGGGGCATCAGGTACTAGGCCTTTGCCAAGGGCCACCTGGGATAACAGTAGTGGAGGGATTAACCTCCTAGTGCCCCAAGACCCCATAGAGGAGCCTGTACTGCCGGATGCACTTTGACGTCATGCCCAGGACACAAGTACAGTTGAATGGTTAAAAGGACAATGGACAAATTCTGCAAGATAAAGAACAACATTGGTCTTAAATTTTCAACATGTTATATCATTTTTAGTTTGTTGGGGACAGAAGTTTGCATAAAAAAAAGTCAATATCTTTACTCACTGAGGAAATTTTAAGGTAATTTTTGCAAAAATCAATTACTGAACAGCTTAAATAAAGGGCACTCACTTTCCAAAGTGTTTTAAAGGGTTATATACCGCCCTCTCACAGCTTTTAGTACGTAATGACGTAAACTGCGCCTGTGTGTAACATGCATATTAGCCTTGTGTACTCTTTGCAGGGCTCGTATTTTAACCTTTTAAGGTCAAGGCAAGTGCTGCCTTAAAGAAGGGCTCATATTTTAGGGCATCAAGGCAAACATTTTATTTTGAGGCAGAGGCTCCAAAGCGTATATATATATATATATATATATATATATATATATATATATATATATATATATATATATATATATATATATACACATATATTCATCCTCTCATTAATTATTTTGATAGTTAACATCTTTTAAAACAATAAGATGGTAAAATAAAACAACAGCTTCAATATATATTATCTTATGAATTTCCCCCAGGGATCAATAAAGTACATTCTATTCTATTCTATTCTATTAAAATTGATTTATCAAGTCGTATAAAATGCAGCTCTAACTTATCATATTACAAACACAAAAGAAATATGACATACATAAATTGATTATATATATTTAAACATTTATACACATTATACATGAATTTAAATGTAAAAAAAAAAAAATTGGGCATAGTGTCCCCTTACGCTGGCCTACCTGGCCGATTTGCTTTCTTTCTGCCTTTCCGCTGAATAATAATACATGGTATATATATATATATATATATATATATATATTTATATATATATTAGGGGGTGTAACGGTATGTGTATTTGTATTGAACCGTTTCGGGTACAGGGGTTTCGGTCCAGTTCGGAAGTGTATCGAACGAGTTTGTAAGCTAAAGTCTTAACAAGCTGCTCTGCTTTCTGTCTCTGTCTGAGTACCCAGCAATGTCCCGCCCACACAACCATCTGATTGGTTACATACAAAGCCAATCAGCAGTGCGTATTCAGAGCGATGTGATAGCCAATCAACAGTGCGTATTCAGAACGCATGTTGTCAATGCTTCAGCGTCGAGCAGATAGGTGTTTAGCAGCGGACCTCGTATTCTCCCCAAATTATAAAAAACTCTTCCCAGTCACAACTACTACTAGCATCACTATGAGCCCGTTGACCAAAACGGCTGTGCCCTCGTTGTTTACACCGATGTCTTACTGAAAATGAAAGAAAAAAAGTTATGTTTTATTGATTTATTCGACGAAACAATTATGTTACAATTGTCCGCAAAAGTGTTGTTGCCGTCGATAGTGGTCAATTTTTAGGGCTTTATGGCAAACGGCAAGGGGGGTCGAGGCAGTTGCCGTGGATACCGAGGGTAAATTCCAGCCCTGTCTTAGTAAATGATAACATTTTAGCTAGCTAATGTTAGCCATCATTGAATCAATCAATGTTTATTTATATAGCCCTTAATCACAAGTGTCTCAAAGGGCTGCACAAGCCACAAAGACATCCTCGGTTCAGATCCCACATCAGGGCAAGGAAAACTCCACCCAATGAGACAATGAGAAACCTTGGAGAGGACCGGAGATGTGGGACCCCCGGGGGCTCTAGGGCGACCGGTGCAATGGACTATCGCGGTGATTCTCCAACTGTGGTGCGCGCAACACTAGTGGTATGAGGGCCCCCATCTAGTGGTAAGCCAAAGTATCACCTAAATAATTATTGTAATGTAATGTAATTCATTATGTAAGTGCATTGTTTTATTATCCTATATTCAAACAGTGTTACTTTCCAAACTGTTCAAACTGTAACATTACAGTGGCGAAATTTTGTAAATATACATTTTAAATTAATACATAGGTCTACGACACTACTGTATTGTATTGTTATTCACTATTGTGGTGATTTCTAAGGTGGTACTTGGTAAAAAAAAAATAAAAAAAAATTTGGGAACCATTGTTCAATTATAACAGCACATTTGATTTACTCTGGGACTGCTTTTGTGCATGCTCTTCCTGCGAGTACGTGTACGAGACAACTGTGAGGGATAAGCATGAAGGCCAAACTAATTCCTTAGGCTGACGGGCAAGTTTTATTGAATACCGTATTTCCTTGAATTGCCGCCGGGTATGTAATATGCGCCTGCCTTGAATTAGTGCCAGGTCAAACTCGCTCCCCAAATTTATCAGCGCATGCTTACTTTTACCGCCGGGTCAAATTCGTGACGTCATGAGTGACACTTCCCCTGTCGTCTTTTTCAAAATGGCGGAGGTTTTTTTTTGCTTTTACTATGTGTAAACCAGGGGTCTTGTTCCACAGCCATACAGATCACACTGATGGTTGTAATATAAAACAACTTTAACACTCTTACTAATATGCGCTACACTCTGTGAACCCACACCAAACAAGAATGACGAACACATTTCGGGAGAACATCGGCTCTGTAACACATTATAAACGCAACATAACACTTACCCAGAATGCCATGCATCTATGACTCTTGGCTATATTATACACCCCGCTAGCACCAAACCCCGAACCCCTCCCCTCTCCGTGCGTCGGTTGAGGTGGGCGGGGTAGGGGGCGCGTGTATAATATAGCCAAGAGTCATGGATGCATGGCATTCTGGGTAAGTGTTATGTTGCGTTTATCATGTGTTACAAAGCCGATGTTCTCCCGAAATGTGTTTGTCATTCTTGTTTGGTGTGGGTTCACAGAGTGTGGCGCATATTAGTAAGAGTGTTAAAGTTGTTTATGTTACAATCCACTTCATGGATCGTTTGTTGTTTGCTTTTGTGTATGTTTTGATCACATTTTGGACTCTGCCGATCCCAGTATTTGAGCACTTCCTTGTTTGTATTCGTCACCATAGCGACTTCATTTGTTCCACCTGCACTGACGCCCGGCGCACACCTGTTTTTGATTACCGTTTCTGTATTTAAAGCTGCCTACTCCCTTTGTTCTGCCTGAGTTCTTCACTTGCTTTATGCAACATGCACGTTCGTTTATCTGGTCCTGTTTTTGGCTTGCTAAGTTCCACCTTAGCTTTTGGGCGCATGACACGCGCAACTTTTGGACTTTTACCCAGTGCTAGTGTTAGCCTAGCTCCCCGTGCGTTGCACGCACTTTCTTTTGTATTTGCATCAGTGTTCTTTTGTCATTTTATAAATTAAATCCAGCTCCTACCTGCTAACTTGCTTGTCTGGTCCCATGCATCTTGAGTTGACACCTCCGCGCATCGCAATGCGCACCGAACGCGACACGAAGAACTCAGCATCTTGTCATCTCGCATGGGGCATGGAGCCGTCGCCGCGCATGAACGCGCCGCTCCCGACGACTCCTTCCGCAGACAGCAACAAGTTCACTCCAGCCCAGTTTTCCCCGTTAAGGTTTGGGAAATCCGCTTATTTTTGTTTAAAACCAGTTATTTACTTGGCCGTGTGGCAGAAGCTACCTGCCATTGACATTCCTCCACTTCCGCGTGTCGACGTCGCCCCTCCCACAGGAGATGACGTCATTCTCCAAGTATTTTTTTTTGACGCAGTTTTTTCCTTCTGTAAGCCCCCCACTAAGGCTTTTCACTCTAAAAGTAATTTTTATGACAGATTTTTTTCCAAATTTAATTTTCCTCAGTCCTTGGAATTTCAAACCCCACCCTCTGTAACTTTGGCTCCATCCCCAGTAACTTTGTCTCCCACTAAGTCTGCCCCCCTCCTAACCTCCCTCCTCCCTCCCTTGGGGTCAGTCTCTGGTCACGAGGAGCCCTTCTGGAATCCGGGTCTTGAGGGGAGGGCTAGTGATAGTAGCTGTGCTACGGAGGTGGCACAGCTACGAACCACTAAGCCGCAACGTCCTCCTAGGCCTCCTCCACCACAACCTCGGCTAGCTGTTCCTGCTCATAGTCCATGTTCTAAACCAGGCACTAGTTCTAGTCCTGACCCAACCTCTGGTCTGATTTGTAGACCGACTCCTGGTCCAACTCGTAGACTGACGCGTAGTCCGAGTCCTGGTCCGAGTCCTGGTCCAAGTCCTGATCCGGGTCCATGTCTTAGTCCCGGCCCTAGATCTTGTATTAGTCCTTGTTCTAGTCCCTGTATAAGTTCTTGTTGTAGTCCTAGTCCTCCTCGTAGTCATCTTTGTTCTAGTCCAACTCGTAGACTGTGTAGTCTGAGACCTGTTCCGAGTTCTGTTTCTAGTTGTAATTGTAGTCAGAGTCCTTGTCCGAGTTCAGTTTCTCCTGGTAGTCATCGTAGTCCTAGTCCCACTCGTAGACTGATGTGTAGTCCGAGTCCTGTTCCAAGTTTTGTTTCTTGTCGTGGTTGTAGTCCGAACCCTAGTCCTTGTCCAAGTTCTTGCCCGAGCCCCAGTGTGACTGTAAGTCCTAGTCCTTGCCCAAGTTCTTGCCCGAGCCCCAGAATGACTGTTAGTCCTGGTCCTTGCCCAAGTCCTTGCCCAAGCCCTAGTTTGATTGTTAGTCCTGGTCCTTGCCCAAGTCCTTGCCCAAGCCCTAGCGTTACTGATAGACCGTGTCGTTGTCTTAGTCTCACTCCTAGTCGTTGTCTTATCCCCGGTTCTAGTCTGACTCGTAGACTGAGTCGTAGTCCGAGTCCTAGCCTCAAGCTGGTTCACGCACCAGCCCCTGACTTTTGGCTGGATCACACTCCAGCACCTGACCTCTGGCTGGATCACACTCCAGCGCTTGCCTCAACGACGACGACGATTCTGCCTTATCCCTCAATGTCGACGCCGACACCTGCTCCGCGGCTGAAGCCGACACCTGCTCCGCGGCTGAAGCCGACACCTGCTCCGCGGCTGAAGCTGACACCTGCTCCGTGGCTGAAGCCGACACCTGCTCCTCTGCCGGCCTCTGCACCTGCTCACTGCCGGCCTCTGCACCTGCTCGTCTGCCGGCCTCTGCACCTGCTTTGGCTGCAGCCCCCGCACCTTTGTCTGCTGCTGCCAAGCCTCCCCTACGTCGGCCACGGGTGTGGCCATACCCCAGGCGTCCACCTCAGCAGGCGCGTCCATCTCCACGACGGCCACGGCTGGGCCCTACCCCGGGCACCCTCCTCGTAGGATGCGCCCGGGTCTTCATCAGTCACTAAGGTGGCCTCTGCGGGTCCGCCCGCCCAGACTTTGGTTGCAGCGGCGTTCCACCCGCCGCCACTTGTCCTGTCCCTGGTGGATTCGGGGACACGGGACTTGCCGACCCTCCGCCAGGTCCTCCCTCCGCCCTCCCTTCATTTTTGGACTGTCTCGTTGTGGGAGGGGGTTTTCTGTATTTTGTCTTTTTGGGGCATCTGGGATCTGCCCCTTAAGGGAGGGGTAATGTTACAATCCACTTCATGGATCGTTTGTTGTTTGCTTTTGTGTATGTTTTGATCACGTTTTGGACTCTGCCGATCCCAGTATTTGAGCACTTCCTTGTTTGTATTCGTCACCATAGCGACTTCCTTTGTTCCATCTGCACTGACGCCCGGCGCACACCTGTTTTTGATTAACGTTTCTGTATTTAAAGCTGCCTACTCCCTTTGTTCTGCCTGAGTTCTTCACTTGCTTTATGCAACATGCACGGTCATTTATCTGGTCCTGTTTTTGGCTTGCTGAGTTCCACCTTAGCTTTTGGGCGCATGACACGAGCAGCTTTTGGACTTTTAACCAGTGCTAGTGTTAGCCTAGCTCCCCGTGCGTTGCACGCGCTTTCTTTTGTATTTGCATCAGTGTTCTTTGGTCATTTTATAAATTAAATCCAGCTCCTACCTGCTAACTTGCTTGTCTGGTCCCATGCATCTTGAGTTGACACCTCCGCGCATCGCAATGCGCACCGAACGTGACAGTTTATATCACAACCATCAGTGTAAAAGGTATGGCTGTTGACCAAGTATGCATTGCAACGAGAAGCATCGAAATGCGTGCGTCCGGTCGGCATGCAGATAGCATGGTGTAAAGGTGAGCGCGATGACATGTTGTAGAGCAGTGGTCCCCAACCACCGGGCCGCGGCCGCAGAATAATTTCTTAATACATTTTTTATTTAATCATTCTCTATTTTTTACTGCATGCCATTGGTAAGTGCAGGGGTGAGAAGAGGTTTTACAATTATTAGCCCCTTCTTACTTTTACCGCATGCCTTGAATAAACGCAGGAGTGAGAAGAGGTTTTAAATTAATTAGCGTCCAGGTGGCTATTCAAGGAAATACGGTATATTAAGTATTTGCAAAAAACATTTAACATGTATGTTAGGTCAGAAAAAAACAGAGAGGCTATTTCATCCCTACAAGCCTGTTTCGCAAATTTTCCTGCTCTTCGGGGGATATTTGACACTCCTAAAAAGAAAAATCACCTGAAGAGCAGGGAAACCTGCGAAACAGGCTTGTAGGGATCAAATAACTTCTGTGTATTTTCCTGATGCCACTTATATTCCACTCTACCCCGGTATTGAGCACTGTGTAACGGATAAACCACAGAAACCTCGACTATACATTAAAAAATGTGTATGTTCTGTTAAACCACTGATGGTAACCTTAGCTTGCTGGTTGTGCTCTTGTTGTATTTTTCGATTTCAAATGTTCCGCTTTAGCAAGTTACAAACAAGCTCTTTGAAAGCGAACTGCATACATTTTTTTACTTTTATAAGTAGATTACACAGTACAGTACATATTCCGTACAATTCACCACTAAATGGTAACACCCAAAAAAGTTTTTCAACTTTTCGGGGATCCATATTAATCAATTCATGGTAAATTCATGGCCTGTCACTCACAATTTCTGTATAAGACAAAAACAAATACGTTTTTCTTTATTTTATGCATTTTAAGTCGCAAAAGCGGCAAGCAAGAGGTGGCTAGCAATGCGACTAATGACAGTACTCTATTTAGTCCAAAAAGCCCTCTAAAAAAACATTGGAAAGTTGCCAACAATGCTTCATTTTTACCTCGTGACCTGAATATTAACTGAGTATTAGCGATATTGTTATTACAATTGTTAACGCTGACAATGTATTTTTAGTGGTGTTGTAATCACTAGCTCATGCTGCTATATTGACATATCGAGCTGGTGAGCTGCTGCATCGCCTCTGAGTTGGTGAAAGTCAATTCGAGATTATAAATCATGCCTTTCACATGGATGGATGGATGGATGGATAGATAGATGGATGGACGGATGGACGGATAGATAGATGGATTGATAGTATTTTATTGATTCCTTCAGGAGAGTTCCTTCAGGAAAATAAATAGTAGAAGGTTGTGGAAATAAATTGATAAACTTGGACCCAGAGATGGTGAGAAAGACACAAAAAAAATGTTGTTTCACCTGTTGGTAGTTTATGATTAAGTCTTCATCTAAACGGGAAGCTATAAACACCCCATCAATCGGCATCCCAGTGAGAGCAGGCGTTGTACAGTAAGTGATTGTTTTATTATGTTTGTAGTTTGTTTATCTTGTTTATCACTTAGCAATACCGCTACATGAAACTTAGTGTTTCACTAGAGCTGCATTTGTTTATCACTCGGCTTCTAAAACTTGTAGATCATCCTCCTTATATTCAGGTTTCTCTTCAAGTTTCTGGATCCTCCATTGGTTCCAAAGTAGTCTTTGTTGTCTCTCATTAAGTCTGCCATGATTTGTAGTGTTATTGTCGAGGGGAAATGGAAACTTTGTAATACATCTGTGAAACTAATACCCTGTTGCATGCTTAAAATGACCAAATAGATAAATAATATGTTATTATGAACGTGCCTGTAACTCCATTACATATATACTTACAGTGTGTATATAAAACTCTTGACGTCTGTCTTGGGATGTGTTTTTAGAGCGCGTCATAAGCAGAATAGAGCGAGTGTATTGTTAGCTGACTTCTGCAAACGTTTATTTGTGATTTCCACGGGGAAGACCCAGGACACGTTGGGAAGACTATATCCCCCGGCTGGCCTGGGAATGCCTCGGGATCCCCAGGGGAAGAGCTGGACCAAGTGGCTGGGGAGAGGGAGGTCTGGGCTTCCCTGCTTAGGCTGCTGCCCCCGCAACCCGACCTCGGATAAGCGGAAGAAAATGGATGGGTGGATATTTGTGATTTAGAATGCATAAAAAATATATATATATATATATATATATATATACCAAACAGTGTCATTTCTCTTGATATCTCATTGACAAAATTATTCAACCCCTTGAAGATCATAACTCTTAAGAACAGAATTTGAATAAGGTCTTTTCAATCAGGTGTTGAAAACACCTGTAGATGTGATTAGAACCATAACGAGCAACAATTAAACTGATTGAAAAAGACTGTGACGCTCAGCTTCTTGTAGATGGTCAATGGTGTATTTGCAACATGGTGAAGTCCAGGGAGTGGTCAAAGAAGTCAAGAGAGGTGGTAATTTCTCTTCATAAGAAAGGATATGGATATAACAAAATAGCAAAGACATTACACATTCCAAGAGACACAGTTGGGAGCATAATTCGCAAGTTTAAAGCTAAAGGCACAGTGGAAACACTACCTGGGCGTGGTAGAAAGAGGATGCTGTGTGCAACTGCTATCCGGTATTTGAAGCGTACAGTGGTAAAAGCCCCCGGGTAACAGCTGAGGAACTCCAACAGGACATTGCAGAGGGGGGAACATAGGTTTCGTCCCAGACAATAAGGCGCGCACTACGAGATGAAGGCCTCCATGCCAGAACTCCCAGGCGCACCCCACTTCTAACTACCAGGCACAAGAAAATTGACTCCAGTGTGCCAAAAATCATCTGGACAAACCCCAAAGGTTTTGGGAAACTGTTCTATGGAGTGATGAGACAAAACTGGAACTCTTTGGGCCTATGAATCAACGTTATGTCTGGAGAAGAAAAAATGAAGCTTACAAAGAGAAGAACACCTTGCCTACTGTTAAGCATGGTGGGGGGTCAATCATGCTCTGGGGCTGTTTCTCTGCCTCAGGTACCGGGAATCTCCAGCGTGTTCAAGGCATTATGTATTATATTTCCTAGCAGGATATATTAGCTGCAAATGTCATGAAGTCAGTGACGAAGCTGAGGCTTGGGAGACGTTGGACCTTCCAACAGGACAACGATCCCAAGCATACCTCCAAATCAACATCAGAGTGGTTGCAGAAGAAGGGCTGGAAGACTCTGGAGTGGCCTTCACAGTCGCCAGACCTAAATCCTATAGAAAAGCCGTGGTGGGACTTGAAGAAGGCAGTTGCAGCACGCAAGCCCAAGAATCTGAATGAACTGGAGGCCTTTGCCCAAGAGGAATGGGCTAAAATACCTGTAGATCGTTGCAAGAAGCTTGTGTCCGGTTATCTATCACGTTTGAAGGATGTCATTACTGCCAAAGGGTGTTCTACTAAGTACTAAAGATGCATGTAACTAGGGGGTTGAATCATTTTGTCAATGAGATATTAAGAAAAATGTCCTTTTTTGGTATTTTGTAAAATACAGTGTTACAATTTAAGTTGCATTTGTCTATTTGACACATCTTTATTTGATATGACTATAAACAAAATACGGAATAAATGCCAACTTGCTAAAACACCAAAATTGTGTGGGGGTTGAATAATTTTGATCACAACAGTATGTATACACATTTGTTTTCTTTTTTTATTATTTTTTTAATGAATTAAGTAACGTGTATGACAACCTTTTTCCAAAACACGATATAAATAATGAAAACGTTTATTATTTGTTTTCAAAACGCTTACAAAAAAGTGGGACCCCAAAAATTTACTGTGGGACCCCATTTTTATGACTTGATGGGGTCCCTGGGACCCCATTTTAAAAATCCTTAGCGCTAACACAGCAGTCAACAGAGAAAAAATCCTTTATTTAAATAAATATATTATTTATAAAGCACGTTTGAGTATCATAGGCAAATTTTCACCTACTCCCGGCCTTGGCGCGCATATATGTTTCCTCTTTTTGGGATTTCAGAATATGATCAGCCTAGTAAAATAAAAAGGCCGTATTGGCATGTGTTGCAATGTTAATATTTCATCATTGATATATAAACTATCGGACTGCGTGGTCGGTAGTAGTGGGTTTCAGTAGGCCTTTAAAGTACAGTTGAAGCACAGTTAGCATTTTTTGTTACAAAGCCAACAACTTTTACATGTCACGTTCATTCTAAGTGGTGAAGCAGATAATATTGAGCATGAAAAGCTTTAAAGAATATGAAATTATTAAATTGTAAGGTCTTATCTTTTCAAAAACTGGCAAAATATTCACTGTGGATTCCCCGGCCTAAACATTACTTCTGGTTAGGAACAGCATGTTGACTGTAGGGGTGCTGGAGAATTTAGATGAACTGGAAACACCTTGGTGGACACCAGCGGTGAGGGATGCCGTCAAGCTGAAGAAGGAGTGCTATCGGGTCCTTTTGGCTCATAGGACTCCGAAGGCAGTGGACGGGTACCGACGGGCCAAGCGGTGTGCAGCTTCAGCGGTCGCTGAGGCAAAAACTCGGACATGGGAGGAGTTCGGGGAAGCCATGGAAAACGACTTCCGGACGGCTTCGAAGCGATTCTGGACCACCGTCCGCCGCCTCAGGAAGGGGAAGCAGTGCACTATCAACACCGTGTATGGTGCGGATGGTGTTCTGCTGACCTCGACTGCAGATGTTGTGGATAGGTGGAAGGAATACTTCGAAGACCTCCTCAATCCCACCAACACGTCTTCCTATGAGGAAGTAGTGCCTGGGGAGTCTCTGATGGACTCTCCTATTTCTGGGGCTGAGGTCGCTGAGGTAGTTAAAAAGCTCCTCGGTGGCAAGGCCCCAGGGGTGGACGAGATCCGCCCGGAGTTCCTTAAGGCTCTGGATGCTGTGGGGCTGTCTTGGTTGACAAGACTTTGCAGCATCGCGTGGACATCGGGGGCGGTACCTCTGGATTGGCAGACCGGGGTGGTGGTTCCTCTCTTTAAGAAGGGGGACCGGAGGGTGTGTTCCAACTATCGTGGGATCACACTCCTCAGCCTTCTCGGTAAGGTTTATTCAGGTGTACTGGAGAGGAGGCTACGCTGGAAAGTCGAACCTCGGATTCAGGAGGAACAGTCTGGTTTTCGTCCTGGTCGTGGAACCGTGGACCAGCTCTATACTCTCGGCAGGGTTCTTGAGGGTGCATTGGAGTTTGCCCAACCAGTCTACATGTGCTTCGTGGACTTGGAGAAGGCATTCGACCGTGTCCCTCGGGAAGTCCTGTGGGGAGTGCTCAGAGAGTATGGGGTATCGGACTGTCTTATTGTGGCAGTCCACTCCCTGTACGATCAGTGCCAAAGCTTGGTCCGCATTGCCGGCAATAAGTCGAACACATTTCCAGTGAGGGTTGGACTCCGCCAAGGCTGTCCTTTGTCACCGATTCTGTTCATAACTTTTATGGACAGAATTTCTAGGCGCAGTCAAGGCGTTGAGGGGTTCCGGTTTGGTGACCGCAGGATTAGGTCTCTGCTTTTTGCAGATGATGTGGTCCTGATGGCTTCATCTGACCGGGATCTTCAGCTCTCACTGGATCGGTTCGCAGCCGAGTGTGAAGCGACCGGAATGAGAATCAGCACCTCAAAGTCCGAGTCCATGGTTCTCGCCCGGAAAAGGGTGGAATGCCATCTCCGGGTTGGGGAGGAGACCCTGCCCCAAGTGGAGGAGTTCAAGTACCTAGGAGTCTTGTTCACGAGTGAGGGAAGAGTGGATCGTGAGATCGACAGGCGGATCGGTGCGGCGTCTTCAGTAATGCGGACGTTGTACCGATCCGTTGTGGTGAAGAAGGAGCTGAGCCGGAAGGCAAAGCTCTCAATTTACCGGTCGATCTACGTTCCCATCCTCACCTATGGTCATGAGCTTTGGGTCATGACCGAAAGGATAAGATCACGGGTACAAGCGGCCGAAATGAGTTTCCTCCGCCGTGTGGCGGGTCTCTCCCTTAGAGATAGGGTGAGAAGCTCTACCATCCGGGAGGGACTCAAAGTAAAGTTGCTGCTCCTTCACATCGAGGGGAGCCAGATGAGGTGGTTCGGGCATCTGGTCAGGATGCCATCCGAACGCCTCCCTAGGGATGTGTTTAGGGCACGTCCAACCGGTAGGAGGCCACGGGGAAGACCCAGGACACGTTGGGAAGACTATGTCTCCCGGCTGGCCTGGGAACGCCTCGGGATCCCCCGGGAAGAGCTAGACGAAGTGGCTGGTGAGAGGGAAGTCTGGGTTTCCCTGCTTAGGCTGTTGCCCCCGCGACCCGACCTCGGATAAGCGGAAGAAGATGGATGGATGGATGGATGGATGGAAACACGTTTTGGTTTTTTTTTACTCATATTTGTATCCTTCTCTTTATGTGATGGTTAATGTATTATGATTTGTAAACAAGTTGTGGTTTTAGTGGTATTAATTGATGTGTATGTTGCCTGGATTTCATGTTTCTATTTAAATGTCCCCCTGTAATAATGGTACAGTCCAGTTGCATTAGTATTCAATGTGTTTAAAGAAACAGTCATTAGTATATTTCCACCTTGGCAACCTCATTATTTTATTGGCTAAGTTGTATATTCATAAATGTAAGTTTCTCAATACCCGACCTATCTTTTGTGTCTTTAAAAAAGATTTTGAACTTTACATTAAAACGCTCTCTACCTCTAGCAACATAAAAAGCTGTGAAAACAATGATGCTGTGTTCCAAATTTAAGTTATTTAATGAATCTGATAATTCTATTTTTGTTATTTTGAATTTACAACCCCTTGGCGCTGTTTTGTACTGTTTTCATAATGTTTTATACTGTTCTTTGACTTACTGTTTGTAATTGTTGAAATTTATAAATAAACATTTGAAAAATGAAAAATAAAAAAATCATTGTATACAAAAAAACTGTGAAAACGATGATGCTGTGTTCCAAATTTAAGTTATTTACTTAATCTGAATGAGCCTATGGCTTTGCACTTTGTTTATTATATATATATATATATATATATATATATATATATATATATATATATATATATATATATATATATTTTTTGTATCCCCCAGGTGCATGTCTTTGGAAGTGGGAGGAAGCCAGAGTACCCGGAGGGAACCCACACATTCACGGGGAGGACATGCAAACTCCACACAGAAAGATCCCGAGCCTGGATTTGAACCCAGGACTGCAGGACCTTCGTATTGTGAGGCAAACGCACTAACCCCTCTCCCACCGTGGCCCTAGTGTGTGAATATGAGTGTGAATGTTGTCTGTCTATCTGTGTTGGCCCTGCGATGAGGTGGCGACTTGTCCAGGGTGTACCCCGCCTTCCGCCCGATTGTAGCTGAGATAGGCGCCAGCGCCCCCCGCGACCCCAAAAGGGAATAAGCGGTAGAAAATGGATGGATGGATATATTTTGTATTTTATTTTTGTTACTTTGAATTTAAAACCTCCTCGCACTGTTTTATACAGTTTTTATAATGTTTTGTAATGTTTCATATTGTTTTGATTATTGTTTCTCAACTATGTGTAAATATTGAAATTTTTTAATAAACATTAAAAAAAAATCATTAGTTACACAATATTACTTTATTCCTGGGAACTATTTTGGTTGTATACATATACATAAATAAATACATACATTTTTTTTATGTATTTATTATTGTTTTTATTTTTATAAATAATGGTTAGTGAGTGGCTGGTTAAAATGTTCCCTCACCTAAAATGTGTGGCATTTTAACAATATATAAAATAAAATCACAAATAATGAGTAAGAATAAAGTGCATTTATGGATATAAAAAAAGTATGAATATCACTACAACACAAATATTGGCTATATGTATGTATATATATATATATATATATATATATATATATATATATATATATATATATATATATATATATATATTTTATTTTCTATTTTATCCATCCATCCATTTTTCTATCGCTTATTCCCTTTTGGGGTTGCATGGGGATATCTCAGCTACAATTGGGCGGAAGGCAGCGTACACCCTGGACAAGTTACGTTCTCATCGCAGTATTTTCTATTTTATTTTATTTATTTATTTATTTTTAATAGTGGCTCTGAGTGACTAGTTCAAATTTTCCCTCACCTAAAAATGTGTAGCATTTTAACAATAGAAAATAAAATCACAAATAATGAGTAAGAATAAAGTGCATTTATAGATATAAAAAAGTATAAATATCACTACAACGAAAATATTGGCTATATGTTTGAATAAATTTTTTATGTATTTATTTATTCATTTTTTATTTTATTTCTTTTCTTTCTTTCTTTTATTTAATAGTGGCTAGTGAGTGACGAGTTAACATTTTCCCCCACCTAAAAATATGAAGCATTATAATAATATAGAAAATAAAATCACAAATAATAAGTGCATTTGTGGATATAAAAAAGTATAAATATTGCTACAACAAAAATATTGGCTGTATGTATGTATGTATTTATTTATTTATTTTTTTCAAAAAATGTTTCCTTCTTTTTTTAATAGTGGCTAGTGAGTGACTAGGTCAAATTTTCCCTCACCTAAAAATGTGTAGCATTTTAGAAATATAGAAAACATAATCACAAACAAATAATGAATAGCAATAAAGAGCATTAATGGATCAAAAAATAATAAATATTTCTACAACAAAAATAAAAAATATTGGCTATACAAATATACATATATACATATATATGTATATATATATATATATATATATATATATATATACGTGTGTGTGTATGTTGTTTTTATTTTTATTTTTTTTAAAGTGACTAACTAGTTAAAATTTTCCCTCACTTAAAAATGTTTAGCCTTTTGAGAATATTGAAAATCAAATCACAAGCATATAATAGGTAAGAAAATAGTGCATTAATGGATATATATAAGGTATAAATATTACTACAACAAAAATATTGGCTATACAAACGTGTGTGGCTGTGTGGGTGTGTGTGTGTGTGTGTATATATATATATATATATATATATGTAAATATATATATATATATATATGTAAAAAATATATGTATATATATATATGTAAATATATATATATATATGTAAATATATATATATATATATATATATATATATATATATATATATATATATATATATATATATATATATATATATATGTATATATATATATATATATGTATATATATATATATTGTTATTGTTGTTTTCTTTTCCCCCCCTTTTTTGTATTTTAATAGTGGGTAGTGAGTGACTAGTTTAAATTTTCCCTCACCTAAAAATGTGTAACATTTTAACAATACAGAAAATAACATCACAAATAATCAGTAAGAACAAAGTGCCATAATTGATATAAAGAGTAAAAATAAAATTATAACAAAAATTTGGAAATAATTACATTCTGAGTAGCAAATTGTACTACCGTACGCCTAAACTACTCTTTAGATTAGAGGTGTCCACCTTTTTCCACCAACTACCCACTTTAATAAACACTTGGCTCTCCAAGGGCCACCATAATGACCAGCATTAAAATACAGTAGCGTAGTAGGCCGAAGTATTCATTCAGTATATTTAATATCTTTGGCCACAGTAACAATACTTACAAGTTGAACGGTAACACTGTGTTTGAATGTTTAATTGAGTGATTCTTTGGCCTGCTACTAGACGGAGACGGGTACCACAATTTAATCACTGCTTTAAATAAATAAATAAATAAATGGGTTGTACTTGTATAGCGCTTTTCTACCTTCAAGGTACTCAAAGCGCTTTGACACTACTTCCACATTTACCCATTCACACACACATTCACACACTGATGGATGTTGAACCCGAAAAGTAAATCCAAATAAAAATAAATAGAAAAAACATTTATACATCCATCCATTTTTTTTACCGCTTGTCCCTTTTGGGGTCGCAAGGGCTGCTGGAGCCAATCTCAGCTGCAATACAAATGAAAAATAATGATAATTGATAAAAAAACATCTTTATTTTTATGTTGTTGTTTTTTTATTTAAAGAAAATATGCAAATGCTACTATACAGCCACCCATTTTCTACAGCTTGTCCCTTTCGAGTTTGCGGGGGGTGCTGGAGCCTATATCATTTGGGCTAAGTTTTCTTTAACTGTGACTACTCGCACGTGCAATCGCAGACGCTCGATTTGCGCGTGCATCGAAAATGGTTCCCAAACGAACGGCTCAAAAGAGCCGCTCAAAAGGTTCGACTTGTTCATGAACGTCACATCTATGGAGCGGTGACTCTCAATCTGTGGAACCACTAGTTGTACGTGAGCTCCATCTAGTGGTGTTCCAAAACAATCACCTAATTACAATTTTTAAACACGGTGTTACTGTTCAAACTGTGTGTAATGTCTCATTGGCCAAAAATATCAAATAAGTTTGTTAGATATGTGTGTCCGAGTAAAAGGAAACAGCTTTTAATAGATTTATTACAATCTTTGGCAAGCTCGGTAATGTTTGCTGTGGTCTGGAACAACATGGCACACACACAACTATCTGAAATACAGTCAATATTACATACAGATAATGTGTCATGAGACATGCAAAACTAAATTACATACAGGGAGGATAAAAGTAAAGGATATTAAATGAGCTCAAATACAGTATACCTACAAAGAAGGCATAATGATGCAATACGTACATACAGCTAGCATAAACAGCATGTTAGCATTGATTAGCTTGCAGTCATGCAGTGACTAAGTATGCCGGATTAGCACTCCAGCAAGTCGATAACATCAACAAAGCACACCTTTGTGCATTCACGCACAGCATAAAACGTTTGGTGGTCAAATTGAGACAAAGGAGTGGAAGATCTTAAATGTAAAAAAAAGGGCACCTTTGTGCAGTCACGCACAGCATAAAACATGTGTTGGTCAAAATGAGACAAAGGAGTGGAAGATCATAAATGTAAACAAAGCGCACCTTTGTGCAGTCACGCACAGCATAAAACGTTAGCTGGTCAAAATGAGACAAAGGAGTGGAGGATCTTAAATATAAACAAAGCGCACCCTTGTGTAGTAAAACACAGCATAAAACGTTTGGTGGTCAAAATGAGACAAAGGAGTGGAAGATCTTAAATGTAAACAAAGCGCACCATTGTGTAGTGACACATAGCATAAAACGTTTAGTGGTCGAAATGAGACAAAGGAGTGGAAGATCTTAAATGTAAACAAAGCGCACCTTTGTGCAGTGACACACAGCATAAAACGTTTGGTGGTCAAAATGAGACAAAGGAGTGTAAGATCTTAAATGTAAACAAAGCGCACCTTTGTGCATTCACGCACAGCATTAAACGTTTGGTGGTCAAAATGAGACAAAGGAGTGGAAGATCTTAAATGTAAACAAAGCGCACCTTTGTGCATTCACGCACAGCATTAAACGTTTGGTGTTCAAAATGAGACAAAGGAGTGCAAGATCTTAAATGTAAAAAAAGCGCACCTTTGTGCATTCACGCACAGCATAAAACGTTTGGTGGTCAAAATGAGACAAAGGAGTGTAAGATCCTAAATGTAAACAAAGCGCACCTTTGTGCATTCACGCACAGCATAAAACGTTAGGTGGTCAAAATGAGACAAAGGAGTGGAAGATCTTAAATATAAACAAAGCGCACCCTTGTGTAGTAAAACACAGCCTAAAACGTTTGGTGGTCAAAATGAGACAAAGGAGTGTAAGATCTTAAATGTAAACAAAGCGCACCTTTGTGCATTCACGCACAGCATTAAACGTTTGGTGGTCAAAATGAGACAAAGGAGTGGAAGATCTTAAATGTAAACAAAGCGCACCTTTGTGCATTCATGCACAGCATTAAACGTTTGGTGGTCAAAATGAGACAAAGGAGTGCAAAATCTTAAATGTAAAACAAAGTGCACCTTTGTGCATTCACGCACAGCATAAAACGTTTGGTGGTCAAAATGAGACAAAGGAGTGGAAGATCTTAAATGTAAAGAAAGCGCACTTTTGTGCATTCACGCACAGCATAAAACGTTAGGTGGTCAAAATGAGACAAAGGAGTGGAAGATCTTAAATATAAACAAAGCGCACCCTTGTGTAGTAAAACAGCATAAAACGTTTGGTGGTCAAAATGAGACAAAGGAGTGGAATATCTTAAATGTAAACAAAGCGCACCATTGTGTAGTGACACATAGCATAAAACGTTTAGTGGTCAAAATGAGACAAACGAGTGGAACATCTTAAATGTAAACAAAGCGCACCTTTGTGCAGTGACACACAGCATAAAACGTTTGGTGCTCAAAATCAGACAAATGAGTGGAAGATCTTAAATGTAAACAAAGCGCACCTTTGTGCATTAAAGCACAGCATTAAACGTTTGGTGGTCAAAATGAGACAAAGGAGTGTAAGATCTTAAATGTAAACAAAGCGCACCTTTGTGCATTCACGCACAGCATAAAACGTTAGGTGGTCAAAATGAGACAAACGAGTGGAAGATCTTAAATGTAAACAAAGCGCACCTTTGTGCAGTCACGCACAGCATAAAACGTTTGGTGGTCAAAATGAGACAAAGGAGTGGAAGATCTTAAATGTAAACAAAGCGCACCTTTGTGCATTCACGCACAGCATAAAACGTTAGGTGGTCAAAATGGGACAAAAGAGTGGAAGATTTTAAATGTAAACAAAGCGCACCTTTGTGCATTCACGCACAGCATTAAACGTTTGGTGGTCAAAATGAGACAAAAGGAGTGGAAGATCTTAAATGTAAACAAAGCGCACCTATGTGCATTCACGCACAGCATTAAACGTTTGGTGTCTCAAAGTGAGACAAACGAGTGGAAGATCTTAAATGTAAACAAAGTGCAACTTTGTGTAGCATAAAACGTTTGGTGGTCAAAATGAGATAAAGGAGTGGAAGATCTTAAATGTAAACAAAGCGCACCTTTGTACATTCACGCACAGCATTAAACGTTTGGTGGTCAAAATGAGACAAAGGAGTGGAAGATCTTAAATGTAAACAAAGCGCACCTTTGTGCATTCACGCACAGCATAAAACGTTAGGTGGTCAAAATGAGACAAAGGAGTGGAAGATCTTAAATATAAACAAAGCGCACCCTTGTGTAGTAAAACACAGCATAAAACGTTTGGTGGTCAAAATGAGACAAAGGAGTGGAAGATCTTAAATGTAAACAAAGCGCACCATTGTGTAGTGACACATAGCATTAAACGTTTGGTGGTCAAAATGAGACAAAGGAGTGGAAGATCTTAAATGTAAACAAAGCGCACCTTTGTGCATTCACGCACAGCATAAAACGTTAGGTGGTCAAAATGAGACAAAGGAGTGGAAGATCTTAAATGTAAACAAAGCGCACCTTTGTGCATTCACGCACAGCATAAAACGTTAGGTGGTCAAAATGGGACAAAAGAGTGGAAGATTTTAAATGTAAACAAAGCGCACCTTTGTGCATTCACGCACAGCATTAAACGTTTGGTGGTCAAAATGAGACAAAAGGAGTGGAAGATCTTAAATGTAAACAAAGCGCACCTATGTGCATTCACGCACAGCATTAAACGTTTGGTGTCTCAAAGTGAGACAAACGAGTGGAAGATCTTAAATGTAAACAAAGTGCAACTTTGTGTAGCATAAAACGTTTGGTGGTCAAAATGAGATAAAGGAGTGGAAGATCTTAAATGTAAACAAAGCGCACCTTTGTACATTCACGCACAGCATTAAACGTTTGGTGGTCAAAATGAGACAAAGGAGTGGAAGATCTTAAATGTAAACAAAGCGCACCTTTGTGCATTCACGCACAGCATAAAACGTTAGGTGGTCAAAATGAGACAAAGGAGTGGAAGATCTTAAATATAAACAAAGCGCACCCTTGTGTAGTAAAACACAGCATAAAACGTTTGGTGGTCAAAATGAGACAAAGGAGTGGAAGATCTTAAATGTAAACAAAGCGCACCATTGTGTAGTGACACATAGCATAAAACGTTTAGTGGTCAAAATGAGACAAACGAATGGAAGATCTTAAATGTAAACAAAGCGCACCTTTGTGCAGTGACACACAGCATAAAACGTTTGGTGGTCAAAATGAGACAAAGGAGTGCAAGATCTTAAATGTAAACAAAGCGCACCTTTGTGCATTCACGCACAGTATAAAACGTTAGGTGGTCAAAATGAGACAAACGAGTGGAAGATCTTAAATGTAAACAAAGCGCACCTTTGTGCAGTCACGCACAGCATAAAACGTTTGGTGGTCAAAATGAGACAAAGGAGTGGAAGATCTTAAATGTAAACAAAGCGCACCTTTGTGCATTCACGCACAGCATAAAACGTTAGGTGGTCAAAATGGGACAAAAGAGTGGAAGATTTTAAATGTAAACAAAGCGCACCTTTGTACATTCACGCACAGCATTAAACGTTTGGTGGTCAAAATGAGACAAAGGAGTGGAAGATCTTAAATGTAAACAAAGCGCACCTTTGTGCATTCACGCACAGCATAAAACGTTAGGTGGTCAAAATGAGACAAAGGAGTGGAAGATCTTAAATATAAACAAAGCGCACCCTTGTGTAGTAAAACACAGCATAAAACGTTTGGTGGTCAAAATGAGACAAAGGAGTGGAAGATCTTAAATGTAAACAAAGCGCACCATTGTGTAGTGACACATAGCATAAAACGTTTAGTGGTCAAAATGAGACAAACGAATGGAAGATCTTAAATGTAAACAAAGCGCACCTTTGTGCAGTGACACACAGCATAAAACGTTTGGTGGTCAAAATGAGACAAAGGAGTGCAAGATCTTAAATGTAAACAAAGCGCACCTTTGTGCATTCACGCACAGTATAAAACGTTAGGTGGTCAAAATGAGACAAACGAGTGGAAGATCTTAAATGTAAACAAAGCGCACCTTTGTGCAGTCACGCACAGCATAAAACGTTTGGTGGTCAAAATGAGACAAAGGAGTGGAAGATCTTAAATGTAAACAAAGCGCACCTTTGTGCATTCACGCACAGCATAAAACGTTAGGTGGTCAAAATGGGACAAAAGAGTGGAAGATTTTAAATGTAAACAAAGCGCACCTTTGTGCATTCACGCACAGCATTAAACGTTTGGTGGTCAAAATGAGACATAGGAGTGGTAGATCTTAAATTTAAACAAAGCGCACCTATGTGCATTCACGCACAGCATAAAACGTTTCGGTGGTCAAAATGAGACATAGGAGTGGAAGAGTTTAAATGTAAACAAAGCGCACCTTTGTGCATTCACGCACAGCATTAAACGTTTGGTGTCTCAAAGTGAGACAAACGAGTTGAAGATCTTAAATGTAAACAAAGTGCACCTTTGTGCAGCATAAAACGTTTGGTGGTCAGAATGAGATAAAGGAGTGGAAGATCTTGAATGTGAACAAAGCGCACCTTTGTGCATTCACGCACAGCATTAAACGTTTGGTGGTCAAAATGAGACAAAGGAGTGCAAGATCTTAAATGTAAAACAAAGTGCACCTTTGTGCATTCACGCACAGCATAAAACGTTTGGTGGTCAAAATGAACCAAAGGAGTGGAAGATCTTAAATGTAAACAAAGCGCACCTTTGTGCATTAAAGCACAGCATTAAACGTTTGGTGGTCAAAATGAGACAAAGGAGTGTAAGATCTTAAATGTAAACAAAGCGCACCTTTGTGCATTCACGCACAGCATAAAACGTTAGGTGGTCAAAATGAGACAAACGAGTGGAAGATCTTAAATGTAAACAAAGCGCACCATTGTGCAGTCACGCACAGCATAAAACGTTTGGTGGTCAAAATGAGACAAAGGAGTGGAAGATCTTAAATGTAAACAAAGCGCACCTTTGTGCATTCACGCACAGCATAAAACGTTAGGTGGTCAAAATGGGACAAAAGAGTGGAAGATTTTAAATGTAAACAAAGCGCACCTTTGTGCATTCACGCACAGCATTAAACGTTTGGTGGTCAAAATGAGACATAGGAGTGGTAGATCTTAAATTTAAACAAAGCGCACCTATGTGCATTCACGCACAGCATAAAACGTTTCGGTGGTCAAAAGGGGACTAAGGAGTGGAAGATTTTAAATGTAAACAAAGCGCACCTTTGTGCATTCACGCACAGCATTAAACGTTTGGTGTCTCAAAGTGAGACAAACGAGTTGAAGATCTTAAATGTAAACAAAGTGCACCTTTGTGCAGCATAAAACGTTTGGTGGTCAGAATGAGATAAAGGAGTGTAAGATCTTAAATGTGAACAAAGCGCACCTTTGTGCATTCACGCACAGCATTAAACGTTTGGTGGTCAAAATGAGACAAAGGAGTGCAAGATCTTAAATGTAAAACAAAGTGCACCTTTGTGCAGTGACACACAGCATAAAACGTTTGGTGGTCAAAATGAGACAAAGGAGTGTAAGATCTTAAATGTAAACAAAGCGCACCTTTGTGCATTCACGCACAGCATTAAACGTTTGGTGGTCAAAATGAGACAAAGGAGTGGAAGATCTTAAATGTAAACAAAGCGCACCTTTGTGCATTCACGCACAGCATAAAACGTTAGGTGGTCAAAATGAGACAAACGAGTGGAAGATCTTAAATGTAAACAAAGCGCACCTTTGTGCAGTCACGCACAGCATAAAACGTTTGGTGGTCAAAATGAGGCAAAGGAGTGGAAGATCTTAAATGTAAACAAAGCGCACCTTTGTGCATTCACGCACAGCATAAAACGTTAGGTGGTCAAAATGGGACAAAAGAGTGGAAGATTTTAAATGTAAACAAAGCGCACCTTTGTGCATTCACGCACAGCATTAAACGTTTGGTGGTCAAAATGAGACAAAAGGAGTGGAAGATCTTAAATGTAAACAAAGCGCACCTATGTGCATTCACGCACAGCATTAAACGTTTGGTGTCTCAAAGTGAGACAAACGAGTGGAAGATCTTAAATGTAAACAAAGTGCAACTTTGTGTAGCATAAAACGTTTGGTGGTCAAAATGAGATAAAGGAGTGGAAGATCTTAAATGTAAACAAAGCGCACCTTTGTACATTCACGCACAGCATTAAACGTTTGGTGGTCAAAATGAGACAAAGGAGTGGAAGATCTTAAATGTAAACAAAGCGCACCTTTGTGCATTCACGCACAGCATAAAACGTTAGGTGGTCAAAATGAGACAAAGGAGTGGAAGATCTTAAATATAAACAAAGCGCACCCTTGTGTAGTAAAACACAGCATAAAACGTTTGGTGGTCAAAATGAGACAAAGGAGTGGAAGATCTTAAATGTAAACAAAGCGCACCATTGTGTAGTGACACATAGCATAAAACGTTTAGTGGTCAAAATGAGACAAACGAATGGAAGATCTTAAATGTAAACAAAGCGCACCTTTGTGCAGTGACACACAGCATAAAACGTTTGGTGGTCAAAATGAGACAAAGGAGTGCAAGATCTTAAATGTAAACAAAGCGCACCTTTGTGCATTCACGCACAGTATAAAACGTTAGCTGGTCAAAATGAGACAAACGAGTGGAAGATCTTAAATGTAAACAAAGCGCACTTTGTGCAGTCACGCACAGCATAAAACGTTTGGTGGTCAAAATGAGACAAAGGAGTGGAAGATCTTAAATGTAAACAAAGCGCACCTTTGTGCATTCACGCACAGCATAAAACGTTAGGTGGTCAAAATGGGACAAAAGAGTGGAAAATTTTAAATGTAAACAAAGCGCACCTTTGTGCATTCACGCACAGCATTAAACGTTTCGGTGGTCAAAAGGGGACTAAGGAGTGGAAGATTTTAAATGTAAACAAAGCGCACCTTTGTGCATTCACGCACAGCATTAAACGTTTGGTGTCTCAAAGTGAGACAAACGAGTTGAAGATCTTAAATGTAAACAAAGTGCACCTTTGTGCAGCATAAAACGTTTGGTGGTCAGAATGAGATAAAGGAGTGGAAGATCTTAAATGTGAACAAAGCGCACCTTTGTGCATTCACGCACAGCATTAAACGTTTGGTGGTCAAAATGAGACAAAGGAGTGCAAGATCTTAAATGTAAAACAAAGTGCACCTTTGTGCATTCACGCACAGCATAAAACGTTTGGTGGTCAAAATGAGACAAAGGAGTGGAAGATCTTAAATATAAACAAAGCGCACCTCTGTGCATTCACGCACAGCATAAAATGTTTGGTGGTCGAAATGAGACAAAGGAGTGGAAGATCGCAAATGTAAACAAACTGTTGCGTCACAGTCCACACAATGGTGAGTTCAAGAACCGCCGAAATTAGTAGGACAAAACGATGGACAAATACTCTCATCAGTGAAGCCTACACACACACACACACACACACACACACACACACACACACACACACACACACACACACAAATACACACACACACACACACACACACACACATATTAAACTGTGGGCTTTCTAACAATTGGGAAGGTTTGTCCTTAAACAATAAACATACTAAAACACAAAATATATATATATATTTCCAAATTTCTTTCCATTTTCATTCCTTTTTTTAAAATGCTACAGAGAGCCACGAGGGCGGAACCAAAGGGTTGCTGACCCTTGACTTAGGCCTACTATATCAGTGGTCCCCAACCAACGGGCCGCGGCCCGGTACTGGTCCGCGGACCGATTGATACTTTCATCAGTGAAGCCTACACACACACACACACACACACACACACACACACACACACACACACACACACACACACACACATATTAAACTGTGGGCTTTCTAACAATTGGGAAGGTTTGTCCTTAAACAATAAACATACTAAAACACAAAATATATATATATATTTCCAAATTTCTTTCCATTTTCATTCCTTTTTTAAAATGCTACAGAGAGCCACGAGGGCGGAACCAAAGGGTTGCTGACCCTTGACTTAGGCCTACTATATCAGTGGTCCCCAACCAACGGGCCGCGGCCCGGTACTGGTCCGCGGACCGATTGATACCGGGCCGCACAAGAAATAAAAAATTCTAAAAAATAAAAATAACTTTTTTTTGTTTTTTTTAATTATTAAATCAACATAAAAAAAAAAAGATTGTAGCTGAGATAGGCGCCAGTGCCCCCCGCGACCCCAAAAGGGAATAAGCAGTAGAAAATGGATGGATGGATGGAAAAAACACAATATATACATCCATCCATCCATTTTCTACCGCTTATTCCCTTTTTTGGGGTTGCGGGGGGCGCTGGCGCCTATCTCAGTTACAATCGGGCGGGGTACACCCTGGACAAGTCGCCACCTCATATATCAATATAGGTCAATACATTCTGCAGGGATACAGTCCGTAAGCACACAATTGTATTTTTGGGACAAATTTTCAAGCGTTGACCGGTCCGCAGCTCCAAAAAGGTTGGGGACCACTGTACTATAATACTGTATTTTAATGTGTGTCATCACGGTGGTAGTTGGTAAAAAAAATTATTAAAAAAAATAAAAAATAAAAAAGTTGTTTCAGTCTGATTCGGAAAGGTTTGTTTCTTGTAATTTTGCCGAATTATTAAACATAATTTGTGTGGATTTTTTATTTTATTTTTTTTTCAATCTGCGTGAAAAAGTTGTATTTTAAGAGTCATCAACACCAGCTCTTTAATGGACCCATACCAAGAGCTTCTGGGCCATGACGTCATTCCAACCCCCCCCCCCCCCCCCCCCCCCCCCCCCCCACTCCCACGTGCCCACCGCCACATGTCCGAGCAAGCCGGCGTTTGATTGGCTGCTGAGGCGGAATGACGTCGCGTGGAAGCCAAGTCCGCTGATTGGCGGACGGAGTGGAGTCAAAAGCCAGAGAAGTTGCGGCCGAGCTCGCTAAAGACGCGCCACCTCAGACACGCACCGTGGAAGTCACCGTGGAACTTTTTCTTCTTCTTCTTTCGTGGAAGAGTTCCAAAACCCCGCCATGCACGCGCTCCGGACTTGCTAAAGTTCCACGTCCAGCAGGAGCACGCCTCTCCACGGGGGGCGTGGGGGGGTGATCGGCATATTTTCTGCCAAAGTAGGAGAATATTTTGTATTATTTATTTTTTTAGAACTTTTTTTTTTTTTAAGAACTTTTTTTTTTTTTTTTTTTGGTGGTTCTTCAGCGACATGGAGTACACTTCCTCCCCGAAGCCGCAGCTGTCCTCCCGGGCCAACGCCTTCTCCATCGCCGCTCTCATGTCCAGCGGGAAGCCGAGCCGGGAGAAGGAGGCCGAGGAGAACACCATCAAGCCCCTCGGTACTCATACTTCCTTTTGCACATTAAACGTGGACAATTTATAAAACATAGTTATTTTGAAGAGGGAAAATTTAAATGCCAAATAAATTAAATGTTTTCTTTATTTTTTTATTACTTGGTAGTAATGATTTCACAAAATTATACAATATGACATTGCCTCATTTTATTTATTTCAGACATAAACACTAATTATAGTGAATGTCATATAAGGTAACACAATAATAAAAGGAAATGGATAAAATAAATACTGGAGGGACAAAAAAATATAAATATATAATAAATAAATAATAAACATTTGTATAGTTTTATGTGAATATACAGATTCATAATGTATTGTTTAATTCATGTACTTTATTGGTGATGGATAGAATGTAAATATGCAATGATATTTTAACACTATAATATTTTTAGTGTGTGTGATTAAGTTAAAACTCTTAATTTTTTATTAACTTAAAACATTAATTTGTTTTCATTGTAAAAAAAAATAATAATAAAAAAATTGCTATCAATCTGTAGTATAGTATAGTTCCTTCTTGACTGCACTTAAATGTAGAATATATGTAGAATAGATTTATATTATTAATATGTTATGTATTATATATATATTTATATATATGATATATGATATAAATTATATTATTTATTATTATTATTGTCTATTGAGAGTGAACTGTGGTGCTGAATTTCCCCCAGGGATCAATAAAGTACTTTCTATTCTATTCTATTCTATAGTTCCTAACATGTACCCACCTACTCCCACAGAGACAAATAATTAGTAAATCCAGAATTAAAATGAACAACATGAACATGAATGTAACAATAAAATTATACTTTATTCAATCTTTTTAGGAAGTGTATTAAGTGAGTAAATGAGAGTGTGATAAATAAAATTAGTAGATACAATAAACTTATTTTTAAGTCCAAAAACTCTTAATTTTTTATTAACTTAAATCATTAATATGCTTTTATTGTAAAAAAAAAAAATATTAAATAAAAAAAACTTGCTATCAATCTGTAATATAGCTTCTGACATATACCCACCTACACACACAGAAACAAATAATTAGTATATCCAGAAATGAAATGAAAAACACGAACATGAACGTAACAATAAAATCATGCTGTATTCGATCTTTTTAGGGAATGTATCTATTGAGTAAATAGGAGTGTGATAATTAAAATTAGTAGATACAATCAACTTATTTGTGAGTCCAAAAACTCTCGATTCTTTATTTACTTAAATTTTTCATTTGTTTTTATTGTAAAAAATTTTTTTTGAATAAACGTGCTATCAATCTGTAGAATAGTTCCTAACAATTACCCACCTACTCCCACAGAGACAAATAATTAGTAAATCCAGAATTGAAATGAAAAACACGAACATGAACGTAACAATAAAATCATGCTGTATTCGATCTTTTTAGGGAATGTATTCAGTGAGTAAATAGGAGTGTGATAATTAAAATTAGTAGATACAATCAACTTATTTATAAGTCCAAAAACTCTCGATTCTTTATTTACTTAAATGTTTCATTTGTTTTTATTAAAAAAAATAAATAAAAAAAACATGCTATCAATCTGTAACGTTTTTCCTAACATGTACCAACCTACTCCCACAGAGACAAATAATAAGTAAATCCAGGATTAAAATGAACAACACAAACAAAATTAACACAAACGTAACAACATGATCATGCTGTATGCGATATTTTTAGGGAATGTATTTGGTGAGTAAATAAAAGTGTGATAAATAAAATTAGTAGATAAAATCAACTTATTTGAAGTCCAAAAACTGTTGACTTTTTTATTCATTTGAATTATTCATTATTTATTTTTTTGTGGGGGGAAGGACCAATATCGTCAATCTGTAACATATTCCCTAACTTCTAATGTATAGTTACCCACCTACTCCCACAGAGACAAATAAAAAAATATGAATTGGGATTCCAGGACTAGATAAAGAACACAAACAAAATTAACATAAATGAAACAATATGATCGTATACAGTATATTACATCTTTTTAGGGAATACATTTAGTGAGTAAATAGGACTGTGAAAAATGTAATTAGTCAAAAAAAATCTACTTATTTCCAAGTTACAAAAACTCCTTATTTTTGATTTATTAAATGTATTAATGTTTTTTTTTATTGTAGGGAAAATTAAAACAAACGTTATAAATCGGTAACAAATTTCCTAACATATAATATATAATTACCCACCTATATACTCCCACGGAGAAAGATCATAATTCCAGGATCAAAATTAACAACAAAAACAAAATTAACATGAGGAAAAAATACAACGATCACATATATTACATCCATTAGGGAAAATATTTACTGAGTAAATAAGAGTGTGAAAAATATAATTAGTCAACAAAATCAATTTACTTATAGGAATCTGGATTTTTTTTTATTTTTATTTGAATTATTCATTTATTTTCATTGTCGGCGATAAAGAACAGATGTTTTAATATATATTATGTAACATTGAAAATTACCCAACTCCACTCACAGAGACAAAAAACAACAGAATCATGGAATTAACATTAGAGAATAATACAATTATTATATCTTACATCTTTTTAGGGAATATATTTATTGAGTAAATCAGAGTCGATCGAACAATTTTACATAATTTATAAAAATTACGTAATTTTGTTTTTGTCATTTGTTAATTCACCAAAGTTATAATATATATATATATATATATATATATATATATATATATATATATATACTTATGTATATGTCCTGCAATGAGGGCGACTTGTCCAGGATGTACGCCGCCTTCCGCCTGATTGTCGCTGAGATAGGCACCAGCACCCTTTGCGACCCCAAAGGGAATAAGCGATAGGAAATGGATGGATACATATATATATATATATATATATATATATATATATATATATATATATATATATATATATATATATATATATATACATGATTTATTAAAATTATGTTATTTATTTAATTTATTAATTCACTTTCATTGTGGTGGGAAAAAGACCGAAGTTATAATATATGTTTTATATATTATATATAATTTCCCACCTCCACCCACAGAGACAAATAACAACGGAATCATGGAATTAACATGAGAGAATAATACAATTATTATATATTAAATCTTTTTAGGAAATAGATTTATTGAGTAAATCATAAAATGATGATTATTTGATCTAACAATTACATATATATATATACATATATATATATATATATATATATATATACATATATATATATATATATATATATATATATATATATATATAAATATATATATATATATATATATATATATATACGTATATATATATATATATATATATATATATACGTATATATATTTATATATATACGTATATATATATATATATACATATATATATGTATATATATATATATATACGTATATATATATATATATATATATATATATATATATATATATATATACGTATATATATATAAATACGTATATATACCTATATATATACGTATATATATATATATATATACGTATATATATATATATATATATATATATGTATGTGTATATATATATATATATATATAAAATTACCCACAGGGACCAAAAATAACATATTTATTATAATTCTAGGGTTAAATGAACAACACAAAAGCAATATAGCTCGGTTGATAGAGTGGCCGTGCCAGCAACTTGAGGGTTCCAGGTTTGATCCCCATTTCCGCCATCCGAGTCACTGCCGTTGTGTCCTTGGGCAAGACACTTTACCCACCTGCTCCCAGTGCCACCCACACTGGTTTAAATGTAACTTAGATATTGGGTTTCACTATGTAAAAGCGCTTTGAGTCATTAGAGAAAAGTGCTATATAAATATAAATCCCTTCACTTCAATTACCATCAGTTAAATATAAATATTTTTCGAGTATTTTTTAGCAAAGTAAGAGTGTGTAAAAACAAAATAGAAAAAATAATAATACCTGGTGCGGGTGGGTCCATCAGAACAGTTCGTGGAGAAGTCGTCCTGCAACCAGCCGCCCCTCGCCGACCTCCCGTCGTCGCTGGACGTGCACGCGGAGTTCGCGGGCAGTGTGCCCGCGGCGTGCACGGAGCCCCTCATCCCCACCAGCCCGGGCGTCCCCAGCGAGGAGATGGCCAAGATCTCCTGCAGCCTGGAGACCAAAGACCTGTGGGACAAGTTCCACGAGCTGGGCACCGAGATGATCATCACCAAGTCTGGGAGGTAAGAGAAAACGCAGAGAAAAAACACTGTAAAAAAAAAAAAAAAATATATTTTTAACGCCAAAAAAGGGCAACTCGGCCGCCACAATTTTCCTGTAAATATAACAAACTGTTTTTTTATTTATTTCGTTTGACACTAATTTGTTGTGAAAACATTCATAAAACTTAACAAGTTGCCGTTTTTTACGGAGTAAAGGAGGGGTGTCAAACTTATTTTAATGGAGGGCCTCGTGACAATATTACATAATATCCCAAGCATTTAATTATTATATTTTTTTTAAGTACAAATTGATGGATAACTTGCTTGGGGGGAAAAAGGACAATCATTTATTTTAGTATTTATCATAAAAATAACATTAATAAAAAAAATTTTTGCATAATCCGATGAAATTAAAATATTAAATTTACGTAATTGAATGGAAACATAGTTTTCTGTCAGAATATAAAGAACGCAAACGGATTTATTATTTATTTATGAACATCATTTTTCAAGTGATTTCTTATGTATGTATTTAAAATAAAAACGTTGTACTGTATTCGCAAAAATAACATATTTTGAAGAGACAGAAAAACATTATTTTGCCAATGAAAATGTAATTTTAACGATATTCGTTCATCATTTTTGCGAATCAATTTCCTAACATATTGATTATTTTTGCAAAATTCGTAAACATTTGCTTTATTCGCCTTATTTCCCAAGTTAGTTATTGGTTCCCTTATCATTTATATTTTGGTATAAGTTTGAATTCCTTTACATGTTTTATTGATAAACATTTATGTTGCTCATTAGTGTCAACTTGTTTTCTTCATAATAGTATTAATAATAATAACCACAATAATAATAAAAAATATTATTATTATCATAATCATTATTATATAATATTATAAATTATTATTATAACATGATTTTTTTATACATAATACTAATAATACTACTACTAATAATAAAAATTTATGTTACTCATTTTATGAAGTAGTGTCAACTTTTTTTCTTCATAATAGTATTAATAATAACAACAACAACAATAATAACAATTATTATCAAGATTATATAATATTATAACAACATTATTATTATTATAAAATGACTTTTTTCTTTATTGTAGTAATAATAACAATAGTAATAAACATTTATGTTTCTCATGTTATGCCGTAAATGTCAACTTTTTTTCTTCATAATAGTAATAATAATAACAAGACTAATCATAATCATTATTATTAATAATAATAATTATTATTAATTATTATTATTATTATTATATGATATTGTAATAATATTATTATTATTAAATGAACTTTTTTCTTCATAATAGTAATAATAATAATTATTATTATTATTATCACAATTATTGTTATTATTATAATGTAATATCATAATCATTCAATTATTATTATAAAATGAGCAACATTTATGTTGCTCATTTTATGAAGTAGTGTCCCCAAAAATTAATAGTAATAATAATTACAATAATAATAATATATAATTATTATTATTATAAAATATCATAATAATATTATTATAAAATGAACTTTTTTCTTCATAATAGTAATAATAATAATTATTATTATTATTACTATTATTGTTATTATTATAATATAATATAATAATAATAATAATAATATTATTATTATAAAATGAGCAACATTTATGTTGCACATTTTATGAAGAAGTGTCAACTTTTTTCTTCTTCATAATAATAATAATAATAATTAAGGCTAACATTCATAATAAAAAATTGTGATTTTTTATTTATTTTATTTTTTATTTTTCTTGAGGCGGATGTTCCCGACCATCCGTGTGTCATTCTCCGGGGTGGACCAGGACTCCAAGTACATAGTCCTGATGGACATAGTCCCGGTGGACAACAAGCGCTATCGCTATGCTTATCACCGCTCATCGTGGCTGGTGGCCGGCAAGGCGGACCCCCCTCTGCCTGCCAGGTCGGTACTCATGTTGTTGTTTCCATATGCACTCTGTATTCATTATCACACACAAGTATGTATCTGCACACTTCAAAAATGCTGGGTTATTTTAAATAACCCAATAGTGGGTTATATTTTGGAGTTATTTTTCTGAAGAGCAATCCATTTTGGGGGGTTTATAAGGGAATTTTTGGGTTGTTTTTCAACGAGTAACGCATTTTTGGGCAAAAGGCTATCTTCTAAAATCTATTTAACATTATTTCCAATTACACATCTTATTTGCTGTAAAATGTATATTTTTTAACAAACTATTTTGCGCAACCCAATAGTTGGGTTTGGAATAACCAAACATTGTAGTGAGCATAACTCAGCTTTTGTGTTAAATAAATTCAACCCAATAGTTGGGTTATGAATCAACCAACATTGAGTTATCATAACTCAACTTTTGAGTTGAATAAATTGAACCCTTAAATAAATTCAACCCAATAGTTGGGTTGGGAATAACCCAATATTGTAGTGAGCATAACTCAACTTTTGTGTTAAATAAATTCAACCAAATAGTTGGGTTATAAATCAAACAACATAGAGTTAGCATAACTCAACTTTTGGGTTAAATAATTTGATGCAAAATGGAAAATAATTTAATCAAACATTTTTTTATTAAAATAACTCAAATATGGGGCTTTTGAACAAGCAGTTAGGTTCAAATTTGGTTATTTTTTAACACCACATTTTTTAGTGTGTAGTAAAAATTAAATGTATGGTAATGTTTTAAGGGAAGTTTCATTAAACGAAAGATTTGTGGAACAGTTGCTTATCCATCCATCCATTTTCCTACCGCTTGTCCCTTTTGGGGTCGCGGGGGGTGCATGTGAGGCACATGCACTAATCAATTTATTTAATCAATATATACGAATTATTATCAACTTGATAACAAATGCAAATATATTAAGCATAGACACAGTAATGATTAGTTTTAAAACAAATTGAATTACATTTAAAAAAATACCTAATTGAATTAAAAAGCTGTCAACATTGAAATTATCGGTTAGATTTTTAATAAACAAGACGTTAAAATTGTAAAAGTCTGAATTATTTTGACAGTTTTTAATGTATTTTGTGTTTTTAAAGTAGCGATGTAAGAAAACGAGAAGTTGTAACATCTGCGCGCTGATCAGTCGGGAGGCCCGTCGGCCAATCAGAGACGAGCACCTGACGCCGCGCTTTCGGGTTGTGTGTCCCTCAGTTGAAATAGGTAGTTAAATATTTTGCTTATCAATGTTATAATTAATATAAGAATTATTATGAACTTGATAACAAATAAAAATATAATACGTACATACTCAGTATACTGTAGTATGTAATAATTAGTTAAAGAAAAATACTTAATTGAAACAAAAGCTGTCAAACATTAAATTATTAGTAACATTTTTAATTAAAAAATACGTTAAAATCTTAAAAGTCTGAATTATTTGACCGTTTTAAATATATTTTGTATTCCTAAAGTAGCGAAGAAAAATAAGAAAACTAGAAGTTGTGACATCTGAGCGCTGATTGGCCACGGAGTCGGGAGGCCCGTCAGCCAATCAGAGGCGAGCACCTGGCGCCGCGCTTGAACCTGCAAGTTGTACGTTGAAAGTTTGCGAATCAATTTATACATTTAATATACGAATTATTATCAACAAATCAAAATATAATAAGTACATACAGAGTATACTGTATGATGTAATAATGAGTTAAAAAATACAAATTAAAAAAATATCTAATTTACTCAAAAGCTGACTAACGTTAAAATCGTGAATCTGAATTATTTGACCGTTTTAAATATATTTTGTATTCCTAAAGTAGCGAAGTAAGAAAACGAGACATCTGTGTGCTGATTGGCCACCGAGTCGGGAGGCCCGTAACCCAATCAGAGGCAAGCGCCTGACGCCGCGATTTCGGGTTGTGTGCACCTGCAGGTTGTACGTTCATCCGGACTCACCTTTCAGCGGAGAGCAGCTGATGAAGCAAATGGTTTCCTTCGAGAAAGTCAAGCTGACCAACAACGAACTGGACCAGCATGGTCACGTGAGTCAATGATTTTTTTTTATCGCAAAATAAAATGAATCTTATGAATCATTTGAATTAAAAGCAAAACGTTTGGATGTAAAATGGTCTGCTGTCATATGCAGAGTGGAAAAAAAGTGATTTTTTTTAGCCAAGATTCAACACCACGATCCTAAAATGTAAATATTTTTTTTCATTTATCTAAAGAGCATTAGGGGGTAAAGGCCCCAAAAGCGTAAACAATTTAAAGATGTGTTAAAATAATGAGTATCAAAATAAAATGTATAACAAATAACTGTGTTCGAAATAAGATAAATAAAATGTTCTGTTCTGGAAAATCAATATATAAATGATCCGTTCGGGAATTAAACATTTAAAATAGTGTGTTCAAAATAAAATGGATAAAATGATGCATTCAAAATACAATGTGTTTAGAAATGTGTGCAGGAATAAAACATATACTATTATGTTTTCGAAAAAGTAAAATAAACACAATTATAGTAAGTATTAATGAATAAAGTACATAAAATGTGTTTAAAAAAAATTCAGAACTAAAATAAAAAATTAATGCATTCAGAAATACAATTAAGAAAATGTGTTTAGAATAAATAAATAAATGTGTTTGCAAATAAAAGACAATTATGTGCTCAGAAATAAAAAAGTATAGAAAAACACGTTTAAAATAAAAATACATAAAATGTTGTGTGCAGGAATAAAATATATAAAAGTATGTTTTCCAAAAATCAACATAAATACAATTACTGTATGTATTAATGAATAAAGTACATAAAATGTATTTAAAAATAATAAGAAAAAAAACATTTATTCAGAACTAAAATAAAAAAATAATGCATTCAGAAAAAATGTGTTAATAATAAATAAATAAATAAAAAAATTTGAAAATAAAATACAATTATGTGTTCAAAAATAAAATGTATAGAAAAATATGTTTTAAAAAAATACATAAAATGTGTGCAGGAATAAAATATATTTTATACAATGATGTTTTTGAAAGTAAAATATATACAATTACAGTATGCATTAATGAATAAAGTGCATAAAATGTGATAAAAAAACAAACAAACATTTATTCAGAACTAAAATAAGAAATAATGCATTACGAACTAACATTAACAGAATGTGTTTAAAATAAATAAATACAGAAATAAATGTGTTTGAAAATAAAATACAATTATGTGTTTAGAAATAAAACGTATAAAAAAAATAAATTTAAAAAAATACATAAAATGTTGTGTGCAGGAATACAATAAAAAAGATTATGCTTTCAAACATGTTTTGTGTTTCAAAATAAAATAAAAGTATGTGTTCAGAAATACAATTAACAAAATGTGTTTGAAATCAATATAAAATAAAGTGTTCCAAAATCAAATGTATAGAAAAAATGTTTTTAAAAAATACATAAAATGTTGTGTGCAGGAATAATATATATAAAAGTATGTTTTCCAAAAGTAAAAAAAAATACAATTGCATTAAAGAACAAAGTACATGAAATGTGTTTAAAAATCAAAAAACATTTATTCAAAACTAATCTTAAAAAAATAATGCATTCACAAATAACAAAATGTGTTTAAAAGAATGTGTTTCAAAATAAAATAAAAGTATGCATTCAGAAATACAATTAAAATATGTTTGAAAATAAAATAAAATGAAGTTTTCAAAAATAAAATGAATAAAAAAAGGATGCTTAAGAAAATACATAAAATGTTGTGTGCAGGAATAAAATATACAAAATTATGTTTTCAACAAGTAAACCGGAGTAAAATTACAGTAAAAATTAACTAATAAAGTTAATAAAATGTGTTTAAAAATTCTAAAAAATCTATTCAAAACTAAATTAGGTATTGAGGAATAAAATGTATGAAATGATGTGTTTAATACAAAAGGATGTGTTCAGGAATAATTTAAAATGTGTTAAAAAATTAAACAATATGTTCAAAAATAAAATAAGTAAAAATGTGTTTTTTAAAATAACTAAAAAAAAAGTTTGCTTTCAAAAAATGTATTTGAAAATGAAATTAAATGTGTTCAAAGTAGCTAAAATAAAATGATGAATAAAAAAATACTTTAAATAAAATAAAAAAAGGATGTGTTCAAAATTTAATCAAATAAAATGATGTGTCCAAAAAAAGGAAATGTGTTCAAAAATAAAAATGAAAAGTGTTTAAAAATACAACCAGTAAAAGGATGTATCGCAAATAAAACTAAGAAAATATGTTCAAAAGGAGGTGTTTGAAGTCAGTGAAATAAAATGATGCGTTCAAGTGTCACTAAAAGGTTGTACTCCTGCAGATCATCCTGAACTCCATGCACAAATACCAACCTCGTGTTCACATCATCAAGAAGAAGGAGCACACGGCCTCGCTGCTCAACTTCAAGTCCGAGGAATTCCGCACCTTCGTCTTCGTGGAGACCGTCTTCACCGCCGTCACCGCCTACCAGAACCAGCTGGTGAGTCGCACACCCATCAGAATGTTACTATTAACAAGGTTATATAAGAACTCGCTACTTTTACTAGCAACGAGTCATCGAATTCATTACTTTTCTCGACATGACGATGCCGTTTCCGATATTTGTTTTACTCATGAAAGCGACGAATAAATGTGCCATCGAATAGAAGGAGGCAGCATCACACAGCAAACAACGTGTAAACACGCACTTATACACACCACATCCATGATTGCAATCCAAACAATACCCCGAGAAGATAACACAGCCATCAAAACACACTCAATCTCTTTGTTAACCGGCGCTACAAGAATCCGATAAATGGGTTCAAAGGAGCCGCTAAACTAACAAACACAGCTGAGCTCAGGCGCTCGCTGACGTCACACGTCACTTGGCAACAGGCACCGCCTTTTAAATGCCCCTCTCCACACACACTCACACCCCGCTCTCATGAAACGTCACTCAACTACACATGCCGGATATTTCAAGTTTGTTATTAAAATGACTTTACCTATTAATTAATACCATTAATTAAATATTAATTCCATTAGCAATTTAATTATATTTCTTGGTAAAGTAACGAGTAACATTTTCATATTTTATTTATTTATTTATTTTTTAAGTCATTTTCTGTACACTGTACCACCCAATCCCTAATCAACACATTGGCCTGTTAGCTCAAATGTTTCTCAACACGGAGTCTCAACTTTTTAGTCACGTGTGTCCGAAACTTGACAAACACGCACTTATACACACCACATCTATGATTGCAATCCAAACAATACTCCGAGAATATAACACAGTCCATCAAAACACATTCAATCTCTGTGTTAACTAGCGCTAAAAGAGTCAAATAAAAGGGTCACTGCCGTTGCTAAGCTAACAAACACAGCTGGCCAAACTGAAACGTCACACACACACCCCGCTTTCATGAAACGTCACTGAACTACACATGCCAGATATTTCAAGTTTGTTATTAAAGTGACACATGAATGACTTTACCTAGTAATTAATACCATTAATTAAATAGTAATTCCATTAGCAATTTAATTATATTTCGTGGTGAAGTAACGAGTAACATTTATTTTATTTTTTAAAGTCATTTACTGTACACTTTACGACCCGATCCCTAAACAACACATTGGCCTGTTAGCTCTGTATTACATACAAACGCTTCTCAATGCGGAGTTTCGACTTTTTAGTCACGTGTGTCCGAAAATTGACAAAAAAATTATTTTTTTGTGTTTCAAAACACACAAACATCAGCACAATAAGCACAACAAAACAAGTTAAAGTACCATGAATTGATTAACGTGGACCCCGACTTAAACAAGTTGAAAAACTTATTCGGGTGTTACCATTTAGTGGTCAATTGTATGGAATATGTACTGTACTGTGCAATCTACTAATAAAAGTATCAATCAATCAATCAATCAATCAATCAATGATTGTCTCACACACACACACACACACACACACACACACACACACACACACACACGAGGTGTGGTGAAATGTGTCCACTGCATTTGACCCATCCCCTTGATCATCCCCTGGGAGGTGAGGGGAGCAGTGAGCAGCAGTGGTGGCCACGCCCGGGAATTATTTTTGGTGATTTAACCCCCAATTCCAACCTTTGATGCTGAGTGCCAAGCAGGGAGGTAACGGGTCCCGTTTTTTTAGTCTTTGGTACGACTCGGTCCGGGGTTTGAACTCACGACCTACCGATCTCAGGGCGGACACTCTAAATTTTGACACTTTGGAACTGCTTCTTGCATTTTCCGTTGTGTTCATTTGTGTGTTTGTATGCATTTGTGTTAGATCACCAAGCTGAAGATTGACAGCAATCCTTTCGCCAAAGGGTTCCGGGATTCGTCGCGGCTGACCGACATGGAGAGGTACAAAGAATTCTGGGACCTGCAGTGTGTGTGTTTGCTTTTTGAATGTGTGTGTTTGTGTGCTTTTAACAGATTTGGTGTTTACTCTTTTCTTTCCACGCCTTGTTTTCCTGCCCGGCGGATAACGAAATAGTGTGTTGGGATATAGCTTGTGTGTGTGTTCTTGTATTTCTACCCTTCTTGAGACACCCACAAGGAAAAGTAGGTTCCATATGAGGAGGTGTGAACAAGTTAGGACGTAAATCATGTTCCCAATACGGAAAAGCATTGCATCTAATAGAGAGCCAAATACTAGAGTCCGTGAACATTGCTCCAAAGTCAGGATTTTTTTGTTGATTTAATGTGCATATAAGAATAAACATTGACAGGTGCAAAGGCAGCCAAATATGATAAAACAAGACGGCAGCTAAAGAAGGACTTCCCTATTCATCCCCGAAAAAAATGGCCGGTTGAACAGCTGATTTTACGACTTCCGGTGCTGACGTAAGACAACCTGCGTTAGACCATAGGATGAACAAAAAAACTATGGTACTAAGACTATAGTGAACATTTAACAGTCAGCTTCTACAGCTGGGTGGCCCCAAGTGCGGCACAGGGGCCATTTGTGGTCCGTGACTCTTTTGTCATCGGACTTAAGCATTTTACCAAAAAAATACAAATAAAGATCTCATTTGCACCCCTGGTGGTGAAATCTATCAAAACGAGGGTGGTCCCAAAAAGGAGGGATGTTTCAAATGGACTGTGTGTCGGTTTTAAAAGTGCTCCCCCTCTGGTCAACATATGAAATAACAAGTGTGTGTAAAAATTTGAAGTGCTCCCCCTCTGGTCAACATATGAAAAAACATGTGTAAGAAATTTAATTGCGGCCCCTTTGGCCAAAATTAACTAAAAAAAAAAAAATAAATATGTATATAGAGATATACTGTAATAACTTGAAGTAAATAAAGAAATAAATTAAAAAAATTAACTAAAAATCCTTTTCTCACAATGTGTCAACTTTTTTAAAAATAAAATTGGGAACAATTTCTCATATTCTGTTTCTGTACTATTACAAAATTTTTTCGTAAATGTATTACTTTTTAATGTAAAATTATGAATTTTTAATGCAAAATGGTGACATTTGTCATATAAAATGCAGATTTGTATCACAATATTGCCAATTTTTTGTTGTTCTTGTAAAATAGTGACAATTAAAATTCAGATTAGTATCATACGATTTTACAGTTTTCTTATGAAATTGTGACTTTTGTTGAGTAAAGTTCCAACTTTTATCTTAATATTGGGACGGCGTGGCGTAGTGGTAAAGTGGCCGTGCGTAACCCGAGGGTCCCTGATTCAATTCCCACCTAGTACCAACCTCGTCACGTCCGTTGTGTCCTGAGCAAGACACTTCACCCTTGCTCCTGATGTGTCCTGGTTAGCGCCTTGCATGGCAGCTCCCTCCATCAGTGTGTGAATGTGTGTGTGAATGGGTAAATGTGGAAGTAGTGTCAAAGCGCTTTGAGTACTTTGAAGGTAGAAAAGCGCTATACAAGTACAACCCATTTATTTATTTATAATATTGCAAAAATGTTCAGTTTTTCTTGAAACATTTTGACTTGCGCTGAGTAAAATGACGACTTTTATTATAATTCGGCCAAAATGTTAAAATCTATCAAAATGAGGGTGGTCCCATAAAGGAGGGATTTTTCAAATGGACTGTGTGTCGGTTTTAAAAGTGCTCCATCTCTGGACAACATATGAAATAACAAGTGTGTGCAAGAAAATGAAATGCGCCAAAATGAATTACAATTTTTTTCTAAATATATATATATAGAGAGAGAGACATACTGTAATAACTTGAATTCAAATTCCAATTATTATTATAATATTGCCAAAATGTTAGTTTTCTTATAAAATTGTGACTTATGTCCAGTAAAATTATGACTCTTTTCATAATATTGCCCAAATTTTAAGCTTTTCTTGTGTCAAATGCAGAGAATAATTTCGCCATATCTAGTATGTGTGTGACAATCATTGGTACTTAATTTAAAATTGTGACTGTTATTGAGTAAAATTCCAACTTTTATGATACTATTGCACAAATGTTCAGTTTTTATTGAAACATTTTGACTTGCGCTGAGTAAAATGACGACTTTTATTATAATACTGCCAAAATGGTAAAATCTATCAAAATGAGGGTGGTCCCAAAAAGGAGGGATTTTTCAAATGGACTAATGTGTCGGTTTTAAAAATGCTCCCCCTCTGGTCAACATATGAAATAACAAGTGTGTGTAAAATTTAAAGTACTCCCCCTCTGGTCAACATATGAAATAACAAGTGTGTGTAAGAAATTAAAATGTGCCCCCTTTGGCCAAAATTAATTACCAAAAAACTAAACACACATATCCATCCATCCATTTTCTACCGCTTAATCCCTTTTTGAGGTCGCGGGGGGCGCTGGCGCCTATCTCAGCTACAATCGGGCGGAAGGCGGGGTACATATATGTATATATATGTGTACCCCGCATGTGTGTCGGTTTTAAAAGTGCTCCCCCTCTGGCCAACATATGAAATAACAAGTGTGTGCAAGAAAATGAAATGCGCCCCGTTTGGTCAAAATTAATTACAATGTTGTTGTTTTTTAATATATATAGAAACATACTTTAATAACTTTAAGTAAAATTCCAATTATTATTATAATATTGCCAAAATGTTACAGTTTTCTTATAAAATTGTGGCTTTTGTCCAGTAAAATTATGACTCTTTTCATAAAATTGCCCAAATTTTAAGCTTTTCTTGTAAAATTGCGACTGTTATTGAGTAAAAGTCCAACTTTTATCATAATATTGCACAAATGTTAAGTTTTTCTTGTAACATTTTGACTTGCGTTGAGTAAAATGACGACTTTATTATAATACTGCCAAAATTCTAAGTTTTTCTTGCAAAATTGTGGCTTGCATCATATGTATATATTATTAATGTTCTAAACACACATCTATACAATATCCTACCCTAATACCCTAATGTGCAATATTACCCCTCGAGTGCAATACATCCGACACTGATTGTTATCACTTTTGTGCTGTTCTGTATATTGTACAGTATTTTGTATATTGTACAGGATTGTTTATTGGATATTTGACTATTTATTTAAATTCTTAGTTTTATCTTTATTATTGCTTGGGTAATTTATTTTTATCCCATATTTGTTCTCACTACCACACCTTAAGTTGGAGTCCTTAATGTCGTTATATGCAAATATAATGACAATCAAGTCCAATCTATTCTACTATTCTGTATATATCTAGCAAGGCTGGTCCTTAAGAGGTAGGCTTTTTTCTCAGGTCTCAAGAAGGTAAAGCACTCAGCCCCAAGGGTTGGAACTGGGGGTTAAATCACCAAAAATGATTCCCGGGCGCAGGCACCGTTGCTGCTCACTGCTCCCCTCACCACCCAAGGGGATGGGTCAAATGCAGAGGACAAATTTCACCACACCTAGTGTGTGTGTGTGTGTGTTTGACTATCATTGGTACTTTAACTTAACAAATACAAGGGGCTGTACACACACACACACACACTCATCATTCCTGATTACCGCACTAAAGCCGACATCAAACCAACTGCTCGTATCCTTCAATCCTGCATCGTGAAGTGTACACACACACACCCACACACACACATACACACACACACACACACACACACACACACACACACACACACACACACACACACACACACACACACACACACAGACAGATTCTCATCATTCCTGATTACCGCACTAAAGCCGAAATCAAACCAACTGCTCGTATCCTTCAATCCTGCATCGTGAAGTGTACACACACACACACACACACACACACACACACACACACACACACACACACACTTTTTGAGGGCTGTGAATTAGACCCGCTCAATCGATCTTTGGGGAGCAGCACAAATCGCATTAGTCTGGAGTCGCCTGCTGCACTCAAACACACTTTAATCCAATTGGCTGCACTGAGTGATTGAAGCCAACAGGCTCCGCCCACCCGCTCCCACGCCTGCAGTGCATTGTGGGACTTAGTGTACCAAAGGGGTGGGACAGTGACACACACACACACATTTGGTCTGCTGACAGATATTGCACTTTCCTAACCTGATTGGGGGGCTAATGTGGACCAGGGCTGTCATGATGCTGAACAAACACACACACACACACACACACACACACACGCTCACACAGACATACTGGTTATTGTACGGAATGGGGACAACGTTTTCACGACTTGTGGGGACCACCCTTTCTACAGGTTGTGGAGGCATAAAAAAATGAGGTAAAAATGACCACTGCCCAGTTAGCTCATACACGTCTTTAAATCTCTGGATTGATGAAGTAATGTGCTGATCATTCTTACTGGGGACCCTGGGGAAAAACAGTTAATATGGTTCTTGGGGACCAGATTTAAATCATTTTGCATAGTTCACACACATTTGTACGTGACTACTGAGGACCATTTAAAAAAAAAAAAAAAAGCTCAAATTAGATGTTAAACATGTCTACTTTTCAGTAAACATGTTTTATGAGCCTAAGCGTAAAACTGACTTAGGCATCTTCAGAATGGATCTGGCTATCATTTAAAAATGTTTCCCTTTAAGGGTCCCCATACCGTCAGAAGTCCCCTAAAGGTGACTGTGTAAACAGAGCGATGTCCCCATTAAGTCAGCATTGCCAAAACACACACACACACACACACACACACACACACACACACACACTCACACACACACACACACACACACACACACACGATTTGTGTCACTGTGTTATGACAAGACACCCGATTCAAACTGTTCCAACTTCCAACTGTTCAGCCTATTCGGGTATCGCAGGCTTTCCCTTGACAAATTCTGAAGATTTCCAGGTTTTCCGGGACATTTTTCCCATTCAAAATAAGTTGTCCATTTTTCAAACTTCCCCCGTTTCCAGATTTTTCAACCCATTCCACTTTCAACTCATCCTGGACATTTAAACAAGTTAAAAAAAATTCCAGAAATTCCCGTTTTTTAAAACCCTTTTTTTGGGCGACGACTCCTTCTACATTCTTCAACCCACTTCAACCATTCCACTGTCAAAACATTCCTCTCAATCAGGACCAAAAAAAAAGTTGTTTTTTCGAACTGTAAAAATTCCAGATTTTCCTGAAATTTCAGGAATTCCTTAATACGTAATCCTTAATAATTAAAAATGTTACCACTTCAACATTTATCGACAGATTTGAAAATTCCAACACCAACCATTTCAACTCATTCAGACCATTCAAGTTTTTTTTCACCTTACATCCATCCAACCATTTATTACCACTTGTCCCTTAAAAAAAAATAAAAATAAAAAAATCCCACTTTTCCTGAAATTCCCAAATTTGGGGAAATTCCCATTGAAATCAATGGGACATTCTTCAAAGTTCCACAACTCCCACATTTTTCAACTGATTCAAACCGTTACAACTTCAAACTGTTCAGCCTGTTTGGGAATCGCAGGTTTTCCCTTGAAAAATTCAAAACATAACCAGATTTCCCAGAATTCCAGTTTTTTTCCCCATTCAAAATGAATTGGCCATTTTTCAAACTTTTCACCATTTCAACATTTTTAACCCATTCCACCTTCAGCATATTCCACTCATCTCAGACATAAATTTTTAAAAGTTAAAAAAAATTCCAGGAATTCCCGTTTTTTCAACCCCTTTTATCTGGCAACTACTTCGTCCAAATTTTCAACCCATTTCAATCGTTTCACCGTCAAAATATTCTTCTTAATCAGGACAAATGACAAAGTGGTTTTTTGAACTGCAAAAAAATCCCGGTTTTCCCGAATGTCCAGGAATTCCCTAATACCATTTTTCAATTAAACATGTTACTACGTCAACATTTCTCGGTCGATTTGAGAAATTCCAACACCAACCATTTCAATTCATTCAGACCATTCAATTTTTTCCCCCTTCCATCCATCCTTCAATTTTCTACCGCTTGTCCCATTAAAAAAAATAAAAAAATAAATCGTACTTTTCCTGAAATTCACAAATTTTGGGAAATTCCCATTGAAATAAATGAGACATTCTTCAAAGTTCCGTAACTCCCACATTTTTAACTTGATTCAAACCGTTCCGGTTTCAAACTGTTCAGCCTATTCGGGAATCACAGGCTTTCCCTTGAAAAATTAAAAAAAAATCCCGGATTTCCCAGAATTTCAGGTTTTTGTCATTCAAAATGAATTGGCCATTTTTCAAACTTTTCACCATTTCCACATTTTTCAACCCATTCAAACCATTACACCTTCAACATATTCCACTCATCTTGGACATTCAATTTTCTAAGTTCCCAAAAATTCCAGGAATTCCCAGAATTCCTGTTTGTTTTCAAACCATTTTTACTGGCGACTACTCCTGCCACATTTATCAACCCACTTTAACCGTTCCACTGTCCAAACATTCCTCTTAATCAGGACAAACGACAAAGTTGTTTTTCGAACTGTAAAAAAATCCCGGTTTTCCCGAATGTACAGGAATTCCCTTATACCATTTCTCAATTCAACATGTTAGTACGTCAACATTTCTCGGTCGATTTAAGAAATTACAACCCCAACCATTTCAACTCATTCAGACCATCCAAGTTTGTTTTTTTCACCTTACAACCATCCAACCATTTAATATCCTCTAAGCCCTTAAAGAAAAACAAAAAACATCCCACTTTTCCCGAAATTCCCAAATTTTGGACATTCAAAGTTCCACAACTCTCAAATTTTTTACCTGATTAAAACCGTTCCAACTTCAAACTGTTCAGCCTGTTTGGGATTCGCAGGCTTTCCTTTGAAAAATTCAAAACATAACCAGATTTCCCAGAATTCCATTTTTTTTCCCATTCAAAATGAATTGGCCACTTTTCTAACTTTTTACCATTGCCATTTTTCCAACCCATTCAAACCATTCCACCTACAACATATTCCACACATCTTGGAAATTCATTTTTCTAAGTTCCAAAAAATTCCAGGAATTCCTAGAATTCCCTTTTTTTTCAAACCCTTTTTCTGGCGACTACTCCTTCCACATTTTTCAAACATTCCTCTTAATCAGGACAGACAAAAATGTTGTTTGTCGAACTGTAAAAAAATAACAATTTTTCCGAAATTCCAGGATTTCCCTAACACCATTACGTATTTAAAAATTTTACTACTTCATCATTTCTCAGCTGATTTGAAAAATTCCAACACCAATCATTTCAACTCATTAAATTAGTTTTTTTCTTTTTACTATTTTCAAAGAAATTTTCCGCTTTTCCCGAATCTCCCAAATTTTGGGGAAATTCCCATTAAAATCAATGGGACATTCTTCAAAGTTCCACAACTCCCACATTTTTCATAGGATTCAAACCATTTCAACTTCAAAATATTCAGCCTGTTTGGGAATTGTGTGCTGTACTTCAACAATTCTTAAAAAAAAAAAAAAAATCAGTTCAACTTCAGCATTGGAGCATTCACACGCAATTCCTTCAGGATTTGCCTCATCTAGTTATAATTTACTACACCGAATAATCGTCACCCTTCGTACAAATGTCATCATATTTTACTGCTTAAGCTGCAATTATAGCAGTAAACATCAAAATACATTGTCATGTTATTTCACCAAAGAAACAAATTTAAAAATTTAGGTGCCGACATATTCAATGTGGCCAAAATGTTCTGCTCATTTAGGTTGGTAGGTAGAAATGACCTTTTAGTCCTTTGAAACTATAAATATGTTCACATTTTCTTCAGGAATAGAAGTCTTTTTAAAAAAGCGAAAAAAACAATCGAAGTTGTCAATATTTATTGTAATTAATTAAAAAATGTTTGCACGTTAATGCATCATTTGCAACTAAAAGATTGAAAGAAAACTTTCAACCAATAAAATTAATCAAGAACAGGGGTCACCAACCTTTTTGAAACCAAGAGCTACTTCTTGGGTACTGATTAATGCGAAGGGCTACCAGTTTGATACACACTTAAATAAATTGCCAGAAATAGCCAATTTGCTCAATTTACCTTTAATAAATAAATCTAAATATATATAAAAAATGGGTATTTCTTTCTGTCATTCCGTCTTTCATTTTTTTTCCTTTTATGGAAGGTTTTTTTAGAGAATAAATTATGAAAAAAACACTTAATTGAATGGTTTAAAAGACAAGAAAACACGAAAAAAATGAAAATAAAATTTTGAAACATAGTTTATCTTTAATTTTGACTCTTTAAAATTCAAAATTCAACCGAAAAAAATGAAAAGAAAAACCAGCTAATTCGAATCTTTTTGAAAAAATTCAAAAAAGAATTTATGGAACATCATTAGTATTTTTTCCTGATTAAGATTAATTTTAGAATTTTGATGACATGTTTTAAATAGGTTAAAATCCACTTTGAAATAAGATTTAAATTTGATTCTGCAGATTTTCTAGATTTGCCAGAATATTTTTTGGGAATTTTAATCATAATTAGTATGAAGAAATATTTCACAAATATTTTTCGTTGAAAAAACAGAAGCTAAAATGAAGAATTAAATTAAAATGTATTTATAATTTTTTTACAATTAAAAAAAATACTTGAACATTGATTTAAATTGTCAAGAAAGAAGAGGAAGGAATTTAAAAGATAAAAATGTATATGTGTTTAAAAATCCTAAAATCATTTTTAAGGTTGTATTTTTTCTCTAAAATTGTCTTTCTGAAAGTTATAAGAAGCAAAGTAAAAAAATAAATGAGTTTATTTAAAAAAGTGAAGACCAAATCTTTAGAATATTTTCTTGGATTTTCAAATTCTATTTAAGTTTTGTCTCTCTTAGAATTAAAAACGTCGAGTAAAGCGAGACCAGCTTGCTAGTAAATAAATACAATGAAAAAAATAGAGGCAGCTCACTGGTAAGTGCTGCTATTTGAGCTATTTTTAGAACAGGCCAGCGGGCGACTCATCTGGTCCTTACGGGCTACCTGGTGCCCGTGGGCACCGCGTTGGTGACCCCTGAAGAAGATGAATAACTACTCAAAATTACACTTTGGGATCATTGACACTCCCTGGTGGACGTATGGAGCAATTACACCTCAGCTGTCACAAACTAATAAGTTTTTTGATAATTACAGTCGAAAATGGGGTAAAGTGCTTTATATGCAGGTGTGCTAGTACAACTATCAACATAATAATATTAAGAGAATATAACGATTAACGTGTTGGGGGAAAAACAAAACAAGGAGATTTATTTCCGGGTGTTTCTCTTGGACTCGTGCTGCAGGGAAAGTGTTGAGAATCTCATCCACAAGCACTCGTACGCCCGCTCGCCCATCAGGACCTACGCCGGCGAGGACGACGGCCTGGGAGACGACGGTCACACGCCTCATGGCAGAGGTGAGCCTTCGGTGTGGGAGGATGATGATGGTGACGTAGGGATGAAGATGGTGATGTGAGGATGGGGAGGATGATGATGATGGTGATATTGAAGATGGTGAGGATGATGATGGTGGCGTAAGGATGAGGATGAAGATAGTAATGTGATGTTTGTGAAGACGATGATAGTGATGATGAGGATGAAGAGGTCAAGGAGGGTGAGGATGAAGATGGTGAGAATAATGAAGGTGAAGCTAGGGATGTGAGGTTGATGATGATGATGAAGAGGATGAGGATGGTGATCTGAGGTTGATGTGAGGAGAATGAAGATGAAGGCGAGGATGAGTATAACGACGATCTTGTGATGAAGATGATGGTAGTGGTAGTGAGGAGGTGACGATGGTGATGATGAAGATGATAATGAAGAAAAAAATGTTTAAGATGATGAAGATGCCAATGATGAAGATGAATATGTTTAGGATGATGATGACAATGATGAAGATTAATATGTTTAGGATGATGATGATGATAATGATGAAGATGAATATGTTTAGGATGATGATGACAATGATGAAGATTAATATGTTTAGGATGATGATGATGACAATGATGAAGATGAATATGTTTGAAGATGATGATGAAGATGACAATGATGAAGATGAATATGTTTAGGATGATGATGATAATGATGAAGATGAATATGTTTAGGATGATGATGATGATAATGATGAAGATGAATATGTTTAGATGATGATTAAGATGACAATGATGACGCCGAAGATGACAATGATGAAGATGAATATGTTTAGGATGATGATGATGATGAATATATTTAGGATGATGATAAAGATGACAATGATGAAGATGAATATGTTTAGGATGATGATGATAATGAATATGTTTAGGATGATGATGAAGATGACAATGATGCAGTTGAATATGTTTAGGATCATGATGAAGATGACAATGATGAAGATGAATATGTTTAGGATAATGATGATGATAATAATGATGAAGATGAATGTTTAGGATGAAGATGATAATGACAATGATGAAGACGAATATGTTTAGGATGATGATGACAATGATGAAGATGAATATGTTTAGGTTGATGATAATGATGATAATGAATATGTTTAGGATGATGATGAAGATGACAATGATGCAGTTGAATATGTTTAGGATGATGAAGAAGATGACAATGATGAAGATGAATATGTTTAGGATGATGATAATGATGAAGATGAATATGTTTAGGATGGTGATGAAAATGATGAAGATGAATATGTTTAGGATGATGATGACAATGATGAAGATGAATATGTTTAGTATGATGAAGAAGATGATGTGAATGATGAAGATTATGTTTAGGATGGTGATGAAGAAGATGATTATGTTTAGGATGATGACAATGATGAAGATGAATATGTTTAGGATGATGATGACAATGATGAAGATGAATATGTTTAGTATGATGATGAAGATGATGTGAATGATGATTATGTTTAGGATGATGAAGAAGATGATTATGTTTAGGATGATGACAATGATGAAGATGAATATGTTTAGGATGATGATGATGAATATTACAATGATGAAGATGAATATGTTTAGGATGATGATGATGAATATTACAATGATGAAGATGAATATGTTTAGGATGATGATGATGAATATTACAATGATGAAGATGAATATGTTTAGGATGATGATGATGACAATGATGAAAATGAATATGTTTAGGATGATGATGATGTGAATGATGATTATGTTTAGGATGATGATGAAGATGATGACAATGATGAAAATGAATATGTTTAGGATGATGATGATGTGAATGATGATTATGTGTAGGATGATGATGATGATGACAATGATGAGGATGAAGATGTTTAGGATGATGACAATGATGAGGATTAAGATGTTAAGAATGATGATGTGAATGATGAAGATTATGTTTAGGATGATGAAGATGATGACAATGATGAAGATGAATATGTTTAGGATGATGATGATGAATATTACAATGATGAAGATGAATATGTTTAGGATGATGATGATGAATATTACAATGATGAAGAGGAATATGTTTAGGATGATGATGATGAATATTACAATGATGAAGATGAATATGTTTAGGATGATGATGATGACAATGATGAAGATTATGTTTAGGATGATGATGAAGATGATGACAATGATGAGGATGAAGATGTTCAGGATGATGGTGATGATTATGTTTAGTATGATGATGATGATGTGAATGATGAAGATTATGTTTAGGATTATGTTGATGATGATGATGATGATGATGATGATGACATGCTTGATGTGCCGACAGGTTCTGCCTTCAGCGCGTCAGACAACCTGTCTCTGAGTTCCTGGGTGGCCGGCACCACTTCGGGCTTCTCTGGCTTCCAGGCGGGCCCGCAGTCTTTGTCCGCCTCGCTGCCACACCCCATCCAGGGCTCCCTGCCCCCCTACGGCCGGCTGGGCCTGCCCCTGACCCCCATGCAGGGCAGCGGGCCGTCCTTCCCCTCCTTCCACATGCCTCGCTACCACCACTACTTCCAGCAGGGACCCTACGCCGCCATCCAGGGCCTGCGCCACTCCTCCACCGTCATGACGCCCTTCGTATGACTCCGCCCCCTCACGCCCTCCCTGTGTAAATAGTCCCACAAAAAACACTTCAAGCAACGTCCTGACACAACATCGGCGAGGTCGTTGTCCTTCCTGAGGCTGACCAGATGGCCGACTGGACCTTGAACCTCAAACGCATCGCACGATGTCAACACTTTGCCAAAAGCGAGGAGACGACGCTTACCGCCTTTTGGACAAATTCTTCAACGAAACAGGAAGTGAAGGCGTACAAAGATGGCGGCGCGGCGTTCGCTCGCTATAAAGAGCTACACAAACATTAGCATGCATGCTAACTGAAGTAGAAAAGCTCAAAATCCATCCATCCATCTTCTTCCAATTATCCAAAGTCAGGTCGCGGGGGCAGCAGCCTAAGCAGGGAAGCCCAGACTTCCCTCTCCCCAGCCACTTCGTCCAGCTCTTCCCGGGGGATCCCGAGGCGTCCCCAGGCCAGCCGGGAGACATAGTCTACCCAACGTGTCCTGGGTCTTCCCCGTGACCTCCTACCAGTCAGACATGCCCTAAACACCTCCCTAGGGAGGTCTTCGGGTGGCATCCAGACCAGATGACCGAACCACCTCATCTGGATCCTCTCGATGCGGAGGAGCAGTGACTTTACTTTGAGTTCCTCCCGGATGACAGAGCTTCTCACCCTATCTCTAGGAAACTCCTTTCGGCTGCTTGTACCCGTGATCTTGTCCTTTCGGTCATAACCCAAAGCTCATGACCATAGGTGAGAATGGGAACGTAGATCGACCGGTAAATTGAGAGCTTTGCCTTCCGGCTCAGCTCCTTCAAATCGATACAGCGTCCGCATTACTGAAGACGCCGCACCTGTCGATCTCCTGATCCACTCTTCCCTCACTCGTGAACAAGACTCCCAGGTACTTGAACTCCTCAAAAAACATTTTTGTTTGTTTACGCTGATGCTTCAAAATAACAAACTTAGCTTCCTGCGGTCGCTCAAGCTAACAGGCCAAACTCTTCATTGTTTACAATGAACTGGTTTAGCTAGCTCGTTCTAACATTGAAAAACAAGGACGCCGTGGAGCAAGTTGGAGAATTAGCTCACAATGAAGAACTTTCCGGTCATTTGTCCGTTAAGAGTTTGAAAAAAAGATGCTAGCTCTCAAACGGTGAGCTACCAACCGCCGCCGACATTTGGCAAGGTCTCTAATGTTCATTCCTAAAGCGTCTTTTGACACTTTTTTACCATGTTCTTTAGGCTCAAGTGTTTAAAAACCAAAGTTCCTTCCGAGAAACGTCCCCGTTTCCAATACTTGCCAACCCTCCTGATTCTCCCGATTTCCACCCGGACCACAATATTGGGGGCATGACTTAAAGGAACTGCCTTTAGCGTCCTCTACAACCTGTCATCACGTCCGCTTTCCCTTAATACAAACAGTGTGCCGGCCCAGTCCCATAATATATGAGACACACACAAGTGAATGAAAGGCATACTTGGTCAACAGCCATACACGTCACACTGAGGGTGGCCGTATAAACAACTTTAAAGGCCTACTGAAATGAGATTTTCTTATTCAAACGGGGATAGCAGGTCCATTCTGTGTCATACTTGATCATTTCGCGATATTGCCATATTTTCATTAGTAAAGATCATCCACGATAAAGATCGCAACTTTTGGTCGCTGATAAAAAACCCTTGCCTGTACCGGAAGTAGCAGACGATGTGCGCGTGACGTCACCGGTGTGAAGGCTCCTCACATCCTCACATTGTTTATAATCATAGCCACCAGCAGCGTGAGCGATTCCGACCAAGAAAGCGACGATTTCCCCATTAATTTGAGCGAGGATGAAAGATTTGTCGATGAGGAAAGTTAGAGTGAAGCACTAAATAAAAAAAATAAAAAAATAAAAGGTGACGGCTCCAGGCGGCGGCAGTGGGAGTGATTCTGATGTTATTAGACACATTAGGGCTATATAAGTAAACATTGATTGATTGATTGATTGATTGATTTACTAGGATAATTCTGCAAAATCCCTTATCTGCTTATTGTGTTAATAGTGTTTTAGTGAGATTATAAAGTCATACCAGTGTCTCTAAAAGAAGCCATTGGAGGAGCCAAGATCACAGCTGCCTTTTTGACAGCTGCAGGAGGAGGTCGCATAATCCGCTGAAGTCTCCTGTAAGAGCCGACTTAATATCACAATTGGTTGACATGTGATAGAGAAACATGTTCGCTTGACCGCTTTGAGTTAAAGCTTCACAACAAACAAAGAAACACAGGCTGTGTTTCGGTTGCTAAAGGCAGCTGCAACCCACCGCTTTCCACCAACAGCATTGTACTTTATAGACTCCATTATTAATTGAACAAATTGCAAAATATTCAGCAACACAGAATGTCCAAAATACTGTGTAATTATGCGATGAAAAGAGACTACTTTTAGCCGTGTGTGGTGCTGGGCTAATATGTCCTCTCCAACCCGAGACGTCACAAACACGCGTCATCATAAGCGTCATCATTCCGCGACGTTTTCAACAGGATACCTCGCGGGAAATTTAAAATCGCAATTTAGTAAACTAAACCGGCCGCATTGGGATGTGTTGCAATGTTAAGATTTCATCATTGATATATAAACTATCTGTAGTAGTGGGTTTCAGTAGGCCTTTAAGACTGTTACAAATGTGCGCAACACTGTGAACCCACACCAAACAAGAATGAAAAAACACATTTCAGGAGAACATCCGCACCGTAACACAACACAACAAATACCTAGAACCCCTTGCAGCACTAACTCTCCCGCCCCCCCTATTTCCCGAATTCAGAGGTCTCAAGGTTGGCAAGTATGTTATTCTTTTATGTCTGGGTTTCTGTCAAAGAGAAAGGTTGACTTCCCTTGGAAACATTCAAAAGGTAGTCATTGAACCTCCATTGTCTTTGTCTCTCTCGTCCATATGGAGCCTTCAAACTTCAAACAAGGACTCATCACACGCAGACAGTATTTGGACGCGAAACTCCCTCATTTTGTATCCCACCAACGCACGTTTACGTTAAGAAAGTTTCCGTCCTTGTCGCTCTAGCCCTGCTAAAAGTGTTACAACGTGTACATAAAGACACTTCAGGAAGTCAAACTGAATATTTATTGTTTCCATGAATGTAAAATGTACAAAATGACGCCGCTTCATTGAAAGGTTTTGTTTTTGTTTTTTACCTTGTAATCTGAGCACCAAACAGGGCTGTGTTGTTGAGTTTATTTTATTTAAGTGCAATATATTTATTATGTTCTCTGAAAATAATGCAACACGTGACTTGTCAAAGTAGAGAAATATACTGTATATCACCACCCAAACACTGACCTCTTTTCTTATTTATTCATGTTTTTGTCCATGATGAGTCACAGAAGAATGAACCAAGACTTCTTATTTACGTATACTTATTGAACTAGAACAAATATTTATTTTCACTGGTTTGGAAACCTGCGAAACAGGCTTGTAGGGATGAAATAGCCTCTGTGTTTTTTTATACATACATACATACATGTATTATATATATATATATATATATATATATATATACATATACATACATACATACATATATATACAGTGGGGCAAAAAAGTATTTAGTCAGCCACCGATTGTGCAAGTTCTCCCACTTAAAATGATGACAGAGGTCTGTAATTTTCATCACAGGTACACTTCAACTGTGAGAGACCGAATGTGAAAATAAAATCTAGGAATTCACATTGTAGGAATTTTAAAGAATTTATTTGTAAAAATTATGGTGGAAATTAAGTATTTGGTCAACCATTCAAAGCTCTCACTGGTGGAAGGAGGTTTTGGCTCACGATACATGGCCCCATTCATTCCTTCCTTAACACGGATCAATTGTTCTGTCCCCTTAGCAGAAAAACAGCCCAAAAGCATGATGTTTCCACCCCCATGCTTCACAGTAGGTTTGGTGTTCTTGGGATCCAACTCTGTATTCTTTTTCCTCCAAACACGACGAATTGAGTTTATACCAAAAAGTTCTATTTTGGTTTCATCTGACCACATGACATTCTCCCAATCCCCTGCTGTATCAGGGAAAGAAGAAGACTACTAAATTTCATCCCAAGAACACATGGGGGTGGAAACATCATGCTTTGGGGCTCTTTTTCTGCTAAGGGGACAGGACGACTGATCCTGGTTAAGGAAAGAATGAATGGGGCCATGTATCATGAGATTTTGAGCCAAAACTTCCTTCCATCAGTGAGACCTTTGAATGGTTGACCAAATACTTATTTTCCACCATAATTTACAAGTAAATTCTTTAAAATTTCTACAATGTGAATTCCTGGATTTTTTTTCCACATTCTGTCTCTCACAGTTGAAGTGTACCTATGATGAAAATTACAGACCTTTGTCTTCATTTTAAGTGGGAGAACTTGCACAATCGGTGGCTGACTAAATACATTTTTGCCCCACTGTACATATATACACATACATACATATATATATATATATATATATATATATATATATGTGTGTGTTTATATAAATACATATATATAAACATATATATATATGTATATACACACATATATATACATATGTATACATACATATATACACATTATATATATGTATATTACACATTATATATATGGTGCACATCCTGAGTTGTTGCCCAAAGGCACTAGGGGAGGGGCGGTATCGCTGGCGCCACGACCAAGTTTTATAAACCCTGGCGGAATCTATCTGCGCAGCGATACAAACAGCTAGTCCCAGGCCGCCCCGAAGCAGTCAATCACCTTCATCAGAGCAGGACAGAAGGCAAACCGCCATCCCAACTTCTCAGGAGGGCTCCTCACCACCGTCAAGTTCCTCGCCAAGATCGCTACCACGTCACTCCGCCCAGACATGGTGTTAACATGGGAGTCGACCAAGCAAGTGGTGCTACTGGAGCTGACTGTGCCCTGGGAAGAGCGAATTGCCGAAGCAAATGAGGGAAAGAGGGCCAAATACGCTGAGCTCACAGCAGAGTGTTGAATTAACGGCTGGAGAGCCTGTTGTGAACCAGTGGAAATTGGGTGCAGGGGTTTTACTGGTCACTCACTACAGCGTGTGTTCAAAATCATTGGCATTAGAGGACTGCAATCGAGAAAAGCCAGCAAAAACATCCTTGAGGCCGCAGAAAAGGCCTCCCGGTGGCTGTGGATCCATAGGGGGATCCGTGGTGCGCTACTTGGACACAGGCTGGGGTCTGATCACCCCCGACTGGGTCGCCTGGGCGAGGGTGTCTGATGATTTAAGGCTTGAAACACCCTATGACCCCGGGTTTATCACTGATGACGTGTCTAAGCATCACCGTGAGGTGTATTCAAGTTCTATGTGTATATATATGTATGTATATATGTGTATATGTATATATATATATATATATATATATGTATATATATATACAGATATATACATACACATATACACGTATATATCCATTTATACATTTATACATATACAGATCTATATAGATATACATGGATATAGATACACGTGTATACATATATATACATATACACATATATATATTTATAAATATATAAATATATAAACATATATATATTTATAAATATATAAATATATACACATATATATATATATATATATATATGTATATATATATATATATATATATATATATATATATATATATATATATATGATGTAGAATCTAACAGCACTGTAAATAAACACATTGATTTATCAGACCTCCGTCAATTTCGATCAAAAACTGTTTTCTGTAGCAGCACAGAGCAATAAATATTTCTAATAAATCTGATAATAAATTTAAAAAATAAACTACAAAAGAAAATAAAGTTAAAAAAAATACAGTAGGAATTCAAATAAAATAAAAATTAACAATAAAAAAGTAACAAATAAATGTAAAGTTGAGTTGCTGTATGAATACAAGAATCAACTATGGAGTGAAATTTCTGCCAAAACTCCACAAACACACAAATTGTTTTACTCACGCCCAAAGATTCACAAGTAAAAAATTGAAATTATTATATAAAAAACAATTTGAAAGCAAAAAAACAATTTTCTTCCATTTAATTAAATGATAGCAAGTAAAAAATAAAATAAAAAAAATGAATATATATATATATATACATATATATATTTTCTGCAAATAAAACAACGATCTGCAAGTATAAAAAAAATTCTGCAAGTACAACAAGGTTTTTTTTCCAACTAAAAAAACAATTCACAGGTAAAATGAAATAAAATTAATTGATTAAAGAAAACGGTTCGCAAGTACAAAACCCATTCATGTAAGTCTTTTTTTTTCTGCAAATAGAAAAACAGTTTGCAAGTAAAAATGTATTTTCACCAATTAAAAAAAAAAAAACGTTCCGCAAGGAAAAACAAACAAACCTTTTCTGCAAGTAAAAAAAACCATTATATTATTACTCCGTCCGCCATTTTACTCCCCACTCTGCTGCTTCTTATTTTTTTATTATTGGCGGACGGCACCATGCGCAAATTAAGTCGCTCTGACATCCTTCAATTGACTCGGCAGCATCACCTCTCATTGCAAAGTGAGAATTATGAGTGCAAGTGTGTGAATCACGCAGGGTGCAATATTACTGCCAAAAGTTTTAACTTAAAGAAAATTGTTTTTACTTGCGAATAATTTTTTTTAGCTAAAACAAAAATGGGTTTTTCTACTCGCGATTCGTTTTTGGACTTGCAGAAAATTGATTTTCAACTTGCAAATCGTTTTTTAATAAAACATTTGTTACACTTGTCAATTGTTTTTGTATTGAAAAAAATTGTTTTTATACTTTCTGTTTTTGTACATGTAGAAAATTGTTTTCATACTTGAAAATTGTTTTTTAAACAAAGAAAATTGTTTTTATACTTAAACAATGTTTTTTAATTCAAGACTAATGTTTTTATACCTGAAAATTGTTTTCAATTCAAGAAAATTGTTTTTGCACTCAATGTTTTTGTACTTGCAGAAAATTGCTGATTGATTGAAACTTTTATTAGTAGATATCACAGTACAGTACATATTCCGTACAATTGACCACTAAATGGTAACACCCGAATAAGTTTTTTTAGGGGTCCACATTAATCAATTCATGATTTTGTACTTGCAAACCATTTTCGTCCAATTTTTCATGTGTGAGCAAACACCAAAACTCCTTGAGCATTCAGTGGCGCACATGTGAGCGATGGCAGACGTGCACACTGTTATGCGCTTATCTTTTTATTCGATTTTGTGCTCGGCCTAGATTTACCGAGTGCAGGACGCGTGAGCAGTGTGCAATTGCACAGGCGCGTACTTTAGAACAGTGGTTCTCAACCTTTTTTCAATGACGTACCCCCCGGGAAAAATGTTTTAATTCAAGTACCCCCTAATCAGAGCAAAGCATTTTTGGTTGAAAAAAGGAGATAAATAGGTAAAATACAGCATTATGTCAGTTTCTGATTTATTAAATTGTATAACTGTGCAAAATATTGCGCATTTGTTGTGGTCTTTCTTGAACTATTTTGAAAAAAAGATATAAAAATAACTAAAAACTTGTTGAAAAATAAACAAGCGATGAAATTATAAATAAAGATTTCTACACATAGAAGTAATCATCAACTTAAAGTGCCCTCTTTGGGGATTGTAATAGAGATCCATCTGGATTCATGAACTTAATTCTAAACATTTCTTCACAAAAAAGAAATCTTTCACATTAATATTTATGGGACATGTCCACAAAAAATCTACCTGTCAACACTGAATATTGTTGTATTTTTTTTTCACAGTTTATGAATTACATTCATATTTTGTTGACGTATTATTCAATAAATATATTTGTAAATTATTTTTGAACTATTGCTATTTTTACAATATTTAAAAAAAAATCTCACGTACCACTTGGCATACCTTCAAGTACCCCCAGGGGTACGCGTACCCCCATTCGAGAACCACTGCCTTAGAGGGAAAGTTGCTTGCAAACCGTTATTTTAAATTTTTCCGGAAAAAAATGTAATACTTATCAGTTCTTTTTCTTCATTGAATTTCTTTATTTTTAATACTTGCAATTGATTTTTTTATTTGAAACTTTTTTTTGTTAAATTATTTTAATGTATAAAATAGTTTTTATGTTGGCAAATCTTTTTTTTTTACTTGTAATTTTAATAATATTTTTTTTAATTGACTCATTTTCATTTATTAATTGCGAATCCTTGGGCGTGAGTAAAAACATTGTTGTGTTTGTGGAGTTTTGGGAGTAATTTTCATCCATACATCACAATGTTGTGCAATGAGGTGGCGACTTGTCCAGGGTGTACACTGCATTCTGCCCGAATGCAGCTGAGATAGGCTGCAGCGACCCCCCGGACAAGCGGTAGAAGATGGATGGATGGACATAACAATGTTGCCACTGACACACACACACATACACACACACACACTCTGGTTATCGTTTGGAATGGGGACCAAGTTTTTGTTCATGACTTGTGGGGACCACCCTTTTTACAGGTTGTGGAGGCATAAAAAAAATTGGTAAAATGTCCCTTGCCCAGTTAGCTCATACACGTCTTTAAATCTCTGGATTGATGAAGTAATGTGCTGATCATACTTACTGGGGACCTTGGGGAAAAACGGTTAATATGGTTCATGGGGACCAAATTGTAATCATTTTGCATAATTCACACACATTTGTACGTGACTACTGAGGACCACTTAAAAAAAGGGAAAATGTGCAAATGTCTCACACTCAAACTAACCAGTAAACATGTTTTATGGGCCAAAGCTTAAAAAGCACTTAGGCATCTTCAGAATGGATCGGACTATGGAGACCTGTTTTTTTGGTCCCCATACCGTCAGAAGTCCCCTAAAGGTGACTGTGTAAAACAGAGCGATGTCCCCATTAAAGGCCTACTGAAATGAGATTTTCTTATTTAAAAGGGGATAGCAGGTCCATTCTATGTGTCATACTTGATCATTTCGCGATATTGCCATATTTTGCTGAAAGGATTTAGTAGAGAACATCCACGATAAAGTTTGCAACTTTTGGTCGCTGATAAAAAAGCCTTGCCTGTACCTGAAGTAGCAGACGATGTGTGCGTGACGTCACGGGTTGTGAAGCTTCTCACATCTGAACATTGTTTACAATCATGGCCACCAGCAGCGAGAGCGATTCGGACCGAGATAGCGACGATTTCCCCATTAATTTGAGCGAGGACGAAAGATTCGTGGATGAGGAAAGTGACAGTGAAGGACTAGAAAAAAGAAAAAAAAAACTAGACGGCAGAGCGATTCAGATGTTACTAGACACATTTACGAGGATAATTCTGGAAAATCCCTTATCTGCCTATTGTGTTCTAGTGTTTTAGTGAGATTATATGGTCGTACCTGTACAACCTGAAGGTCGGAGGGGTGTGGCCACGGGTGTGGTGACCGCCAGTGTCTCAGAGGGAAGCCACGTTTCTCGACGAGGCGAAGGCAGCCAATGCTTCCTCCACGTTGAAAACATCCGACGGGGAAGTGAAGTGAATTATATTTATATAGCGCTTTTCTCTAATGACTCTAAGCGCTTTACATAGTGAAACCCAATATCTAAGTTACACTTAAACCAGTGTGGGTGGCACTGGGAGCAGGTGGGTAAAGTGTCTTGCCCAAGGACACAACGGCAGTGACTAGGATGGCGGAAGCGGGAATCGAACCTGCAACCCTCAAGTTGCTGGCACGGCCATTCTACCAACCGGGGGCGGCCGGTGGGAGGAGGCAAGAGTGCCCGCAGCTGCCTCTTTGACAGGTGCAGGAGGAACGACGCAAGCTCTCCGCTCATGTCTACGGTAAGAGCTGACTTATCACCACCATTTTCTCGCTGAAACCTGCCGGTTGACACGTGGTAGGGAACCATGTTCGCTTGACCGCTCTGTTCCACAGTAAAGCTTCTCCGTCATCTTTCGGGAATGTAAACAAGGAAACACCGGCTGTGTGTTTGTTGCTAAAGGCGGCTGCAATACACCGCTTCCCACCTACATTTTTCTTCTTTGACGTCTCCATTATTAATTGAACAAATTGCAAAAGATTCAGCAGAACAGATGTCCAAAATACTGTGGAATTATGCGATGAAAAGAGACGACTTATAGCTGTGAACGGTGCTGGACCAAAATGTCCTCTACAATGCGTGACGTCACTCATACCGTGACATTTTAGCAAGAGAATACTTCCGCGGGTAATTTAAAATTGCAATTTAGTAAACTAAACCGGCCTTATTGGCATGTGTTGCAATGTTAATATTTCATCATTGATATATAAACTATCAGACTGCGTGGTCGTAGTAGTGGGTTTCAGTAGGCCTTTAAGTAAGCATTGCCAGAACACACACAAACACACACACACACACACACACACACAGAGTCTATCAGCAAAGCATCACCCGCCACCGCAGACAATCTAGCAGCAAGCGGGTCGATGGTCTGAGGAAGAAAGGTAGAATCTTCCGTCCTGATAAGAAAATAAATAAACAAATAAATAACTTCCTGTGATTGGATTAGAGGGCGGGGGAAGGGCATCGCTGTCCGCCAATGACGCATGGCCAAGCTAATTGCGGCTAGCAGCCGCGCGCCAAGGTGCATTGTGGGACGTCATTTACACAGCCGCGTGATCCCCCGCTAACGTCCTAATTCCTATCCGTTTTGCATTTTGGAACCCCTTTTCCCCCTTCGCCGGGGCTTTTAGCGGCCGCTGGCCGGGGTTGGGGCGGCGGCTATGTTGCTAACCGTATGCTAATAGGTTAAGAGCAGGCGGCGTGATGGATGCGGTGTCTCGGGGCGGACGCAGAGTGCTGTGGGGACGAGCAAGGACACGTTTGGGACGCTGATAGAAGCAGAAAGCAGCGCTCAGAAATAGACATTTATGATCTAGTTTTTGTCAATACGATTATTTACATTGTCAATGTCTACATTATTGTGCTAAGCTTTGCCATTCTTACAAAAAATATAACACAATACTAAAATTGCAACTTTTAATGTGTACTTCCTCTAATCTGTTTCCAATATGTCAATAAATATACTGTAATCCAAGTAGTCCTATCACTGGTGTCGGATTTTTAGCACTTTGTCTAATTTGTTTTAGTCGAAGTCCAAGGTTCTCATTACGTTTTAGTGAGTTTTGTTGATGAAGTGAAGTGAATTATATTTATATAGCGCTTTTCTCTAGTGACTCCAAAGCGCTTCACATTGTGAAACCCAATATCTAAGTTGCATATTTAAACCAGTGTGGGTGGCACTGGAAGCAGGTGGGTAAAGTGTCTTGCCCAAAGACACAACGGCAGTGACTAAGATGGCAGAAGCGGGGATCGAACCTGCAACCCTCAAGTTGCTGGCACGGCCACTCTACCAACTGAGCTGTTGTTGTTGACTTATGTGCTAATCAGACATAGTTGGTCGCGGCATGACTGCCAGCTAATCGATGCTAACATGCTATTTAAGCTAGCTGTATGTACAATTGAAACTATATCTACATCCAGCGTTTCCGTCCACCCACATTTAATGCCAAACAAACACTTACCAATCGATGAATTTAAGTTGTTCCAGTTCTCACAAGATGCGAAACTTCCGATCGTTGGTCTGCACATTTTACCAGCGATGCTAAGGCAAACATTGCCGAATAGCGTCAATAGCTATTCGCTCAATAGCTTCAGTTTCTTATTCAATTTCATTTTCGCTATCTGCCTCCATACTCCAACCATCCGTTTCAAGACATGCGTAATCTGTTGAATCGTTTAAGCCGCTGAAATCCGAGTCTGAATCCGAGCTAATGTCGCTATATCTTGCTGTGCTATCCGCCATTGTTTGTTTGTATTGGGAGCACTGTATGACGTCACAGGAAAATGGACAGTGGCTTCGAGAGAGCGAAAATAAGGCACTTTAAAGCTTATTCCGGGACGGGTAAAATTTTGAAAAAAACTTCAAAAAATAAAATAAGCCACTGGGAACTGATTACTGGTTTTAACCCTTTTGAAATTGTGATAATATTCCCCTTTAATGTTTTTTTACGTTCATTACGCTACTATTCATAACCTGATTTAAACTCATCGTTTGTGCTGCAATTCTTTTGTCCAACTCACACTTTTTATATTAACGTTTTAGGATTCATAACCATAACCTTACTAATGGTTTGCCATTATTTTATTCATTAGTTGCCATATTCTTACTAATGATTTGCATATTATAATTATTGTTTTGCCATATTCTGACTAATTATTTGCCATATTCATACGTATTATTTGCATATTATAATTATTGTCCATCCATCCATCATCGTCCGCTTATCGGAGGTCGGGTCGCGGGGGCAGCAACCTAAGCAGGGAAGCCCAGACTTCCCTCTCTCCAGCCACTTCGTTTAGCTCTTCCCGGGGGATCCCGAGGCGTTCCCAGGCCAGCCGGGAGACATAGTCTTCCCAACGTGTCCTGAGTCTTCCCCGTGGCCTCCTACCAGCTGGCCTGCCCTAAACACCTCCCTAGGGAGGCGTTCGGGTGGCATCCTGACCAGATGACCGAACCACCTCATCTGGCTCCTCTCGATGTGGAGGAGCAGCGGCTTTACGTTGAGTTCCTCCCGGATGGCAGAGCTTCTCCCCCTATCTCTAAGGGAGAGCCCCGCCACCCGGCGGAGGAAACTCATTTTGGCCGCTTGTAACCGTGATCTTATCCTTTCGGTCATGACCCAAAGCTCATGACCATAGGTGAAGATGGGAACGTAGATCGACCGGTAAATTGAGAGCTTTGCCTTCCGGCTCAGCTCCTTCTTCACCACAACGGATCGATACAACGTCCGCATTACTGAAGACGCCGAACCGATCCGCCTGTCGATCTCACGATCCACTCTTCCCCACTCGTGAACAAGACTCCTAGGTACTTGAACTCCTCCACTTGGGGCAGGGTCTCCTCCCCAACCCGGAGACGGCACTCCACCCTTTTCCGGGCGAGAACCATGGACTCGGACTTGGAGGTGCTGATTCTCATTCCGGTCGCTTCACACTCGGCTGCGAACCGATCCAGTGAGAGCTGAAGATCCCGGCCAGATGAAGCCATCAGGACTACATCATCTGCAAAAAGCAGACACCTAATCCCGTGGCCACCAAACCAGATCCCCTCAACGCCTTGGCTGCGCCTAGAAATTCTGTCCATAAATTTATGAACAGAATCGGTGACAAAGGACAGCCTTGGCGGAGTCCAACCCTCACTGGAAACGTGTCCGACTTACTGCCAGCAATGCGGACCAAGCTCTGACACTGATCATACAGGGAGCGGACCGCCACAATAAGACAGTCTGGTACCCCATACTCTCTGAGCACTCCCCACAGGACTTCCCGAGGCACATGGTCGAATGCCTTCTCCAAGTCCACAAAGCACATGTAGACTGGTTGGGCAAACTCCCATGCACCCTCAAGAACCCTGCCGAGAGTATAGAGCTGGTCCACAGTTCCACGACCAGGACGAAAACCACACTGTTCCTCCTGAATTCAAGGTTCGACTATCCGGCGAAGCCTCCTCTCCAGTACACCTGAATAAACCTTACCGGGAAGGCTGAGGAGTGTGATCCCACGATAGTTGGAACACACCCTCCGGTCCCCCTTCTTAAAGAGAGGAACCACCACCCCGGTCTGCCAATCCAGAGGTACCGCCCCCGATGTCCACGCGATACTGTAGAGTCTTGTCAACCAAGATAGCCCCACAGCATCCAGAGCCTTAAGGAACTCCGGGCGGTTCTCATCCACCCCCAGGGCCTTGCCGCCGAGGAGCTTTTTAACTACCTCAGCGACCTCAGCCCCAGAAATAGGATAGTCATCCGCACCATACACGGTGTTGATAGTGCACTGCTTCCCCTTCCTGAGGCGGCGTATGGTGGTCCAGAATCGCTTCGAAGCCATCTGGAAGTCGTTTTCCATGGCTTCCCCGAACTCTTCCCATGTCCGAGTTTTTGCCTCCGCGACCGCTAAAGCTGCACACCCCTTGGCCCGTCGGTACCCGTCCACTGCCTCCGGAGTCCTATGAGCCAAAAGAACCTGATAGGACTCCTTCTTCAGCTTGACGGCATCCCTCACTGCTGGTGTCCACCAAAGGGTTCTGGGATTACCGCCACGACAGGCACCAACAACCTTGCGGCCACAGCTCCAATCAGCCGCCTGGACAATAGAGGTTCGGAACATGGTCCACTCGGACTCAATGTCCCGCACCTCCCTCGTGACATGTTCAAAGTTCTCCTGGAGGTGTGAATTGAAACTCTCTCTGACAGGAGACTCTGCCAGACGTTCCCAGCAGACCCTCACAATGCGCTTGGGCCTGCCAGGTCTGTCCGGCATCCTCCCCCACCATCGCAGCCAACTCACCACCAGGTGGTGATCGGTAGAAAGCTCCGCCTCTCTCTTCACCAGAGTGTCCAGAACATAAGGCCGCAAATCCGATGACACAACTACAAAGTCGATCATGGAACTGCGGCCTAGGGTGTCCTTGTGCCAAGTGCACATATCGACACCCTTATGTTTGAACATGGTGTTTGTTATGGACAATCCGTGACGAGCACAAAAGTCCAATAACAAAACACCACTCGGGTTTAGATCCGGGGGACCATTCTTCCCAATCCCGCCTCTCCAGGTTTCACTGTCGTTGCCAACATGAGCGTTGAAGTCCCCCAGTAGGACAAGGGAATCACCTAGGGGAGCACTTTCCAGTACTCCCTTGAGTGTACCCAAAAAGGGTGGATATTCTGAACTGCTGTTTGGTGCGTAAGCACAAACAACAGTCAGGACCCGTCCCCCCACCCGAAGGCGAAGGGAAGCTACCCTCTCGTCCACTGGGTTGAACTCAAACGTGCAGGCTTTGAGCCGGGGGGAAACGAGAATTGCCACCCCAGCCCGTCGCCTCTCACTGCCGGCAACGCCAGAGTGGAAGAGGGTCCAGTCCCTCTCGAGAGAACTGATTCCAGAGCCCTTGCTGTGCGTCGAGGTGAGTCCGACTATATCCAGCCAGAACTTCTCTACCTCGCGGACTAGCTCAGGCTCCTTCCCCCCCAGTGAGGTGACGTTCCACGTCCCAAGAGCTAGCTTCTGTAGCCGAGGATCGGACCGCCAAGTGCCCTGCCTTCGGCTACCGCCCAGCTCACAATGCACCCGACCTCTATGGCCCCTCCTATGAGTGGTGAGCCCATTGGAGGGATGACCCACGTTGCCTCTTCGGGCTGTGCCCGGCCGGGCCCCATGGGGACAGGCCCGGCCACCAGGCGCTCGCCATCGTGCCCCAACTCCGGGCCTGGCTCCAGAGCAGGGCCCCGGTGACCCGCGTCCGGGCGAGGGAAATCTGAGTTCATTTTGTTGTAATTCCATAGAAGTCTTTGAGCTGCTCTTTGTCTGATCACTCACCTAGGACCTGTTTGTCTTGGGCGACCCTACCAGGGGGCATGAAAGCCCCCAGACAACATAGCTCCTAGGATCATTGGGACACGCAAACTCCTCTACCACGGTAAGGTAGCAGCTCAGAGAGGAGTCTAATTATTGTGTTTCCATATTATTACTAATGATTTGCCATGTTGTAATTATTGTTTTCCCATATTCTGAGTAATTATTTGCCACATTCTAATTATTGTTTTGCCATATTCTGAGAAATTATTTGCCATATTCTTACTAATTATTTGCATATTCTGATTATTGTTTTTTCATATTCTTACTAATGATTTGCCATATCTTACTAATTTGCCATATTCTAATGATTGTTTTGCCATATTCTGACTAATTATTTGCCATATACATACTTATGATTTTCATATTCTAATTATTGTTTTTCCATTTTCTTACTAATGATTTGCCATATTCTAATTATTGTTTTTCCATATTCTGAGTAATTATGTGCCATATTCTTACTAATAATTTGCCATATTCTTACTAATGATTTGCCATATTCTTACCAATTATTTGCCATATTCTTACCAATTATTTGCCACATTCTTACTAATGATTTGACATATTCTTAATAATTATTTGCCATATTCTAATTATTGTTTTTCCATATTCTTACTAATGATTTCCCTTATACTTATTCATGATTTGTCATATTCATACTAATTGTTTACAATATTCTAATTATTGTTTTGCCATATTCTTATTCATGATTTGCCATCCATCCATCCATTTCCTACCGTTTATTCCCTTTGCCATATTCTTACTAATTATTTGCCATATTATAATTATTGTTTTGCCAAATTCTAAGTAATTATTTGCCATATTCTTATTAATAATTTGCCATATTCTTATAAATTATTTGCCATATTCTAATTATTGTTTTGCCATATTCTGACTAATTATATGCCACATTCATACTAATTATTTGCATATTCTAATTATTGTTTTTACATATTCTTACTAATGACTTTCCATATTCTAATTATTGTTTGCCATATTCTGAATAATTATTTGCCATATTATTACTAATTATTTGCCATATTGTTACTAATTATTTGCCATATTCTAATTATTGTTTTGCCACATTCTGACTAATTATTTGCCTTATTCTTACTAATGATTTGCCATATTTTTACTAATTATTTGCCATATTCTAATTATTGTTTTGCCATATTCTGACTAGTTACTTGCCATATTCTTACTAATTATTTACCATATTCTAATTATTGTTTTGTCATATTCTAATTATTGTTTTGTCATATTCTTACAAATGATTTGCCATATTCTTACTAATTATTTGCCATATTCTAAACAATTTTTTTTTCTAAATTCTTACTAATGATTTGCCTTATTCATGATTTGCCACATTCATACTAATTATTTACCATATTCTAATTATTGTCTTGCCATAGTGAACCATGTACTAATGATTTGCCATATTCTTGTTCATGATTTGCAATATAATTACTAATTATTTGGCGTATTGTTACTAATTATTTGGCATATTCTTACTAATGATTTGCCATATTCTTATTCATGATTTGCCATATTCTGACTAATTATTTACCATATTCGAATTATTGTTTTGCCATATTCTTACTAATGATTTGCCATATTCTTGTTCATGATTTGCAATATAATTACTAATTATTTGGCGTATTGTTACTAATTATTTGCCATATTCTTACTAATGATTTGCCATATTCTGACTAATTATTTACCATATTCGAATTATTGTTTTGCCATATTCTTACTAATGATTTGCCATATTCTTGTTCATGATTTGCAATATTATCACAAATTATTTGGCATATTATTACTAATTATTTGCCATATCCTTACTAATGATTTGCCATTATCCTTATTCATTAGTTACACTATTCTTACTCATCATATTGCCATATTATTAATAATGATTTGCCATTATTTTATTAATAATTTGCCACGTTTGTCAAAATCTCCCCAAACTCAACTCATTCGTTTGTGCTGCTTTGTGTTGCAAACAGCTTTTCTCTAACTATCATAGTTTTTATGTTGTCAATGTTGTAAATCTTTTGTTATTTAATGTTTAATGATTCATAAGCAGCCCCACAAAACATTAATAACAAACATGATGACTGTTTAAACCAAAAATATTTGCAGCGCAAACGTTCGGACCAAGTTTGGGGAGATTTTGACATCGTTGGGGGCTGGTTATGAATCATAACAAGTTGAAACATTAGTCAAATAAAAACTATAACAGACAAAAAAAAAACAGCACAAACAAATGTTGCACATACGAATGAGACAAATTTGTTGATATGAGATGTTAGAAGGGCTTGTTACAGAAAACACATTAAATACACTTTAATAACATAAAAACAATAACAAAAACTATAACAAATATTTGCAGCACAAATGTTGGAACGGGGTTATGAATATTAACATGTTAATAGCACAAAAACTATTAATAGTTAGACAAAAAAAACCTTGCAGCACAAATATTGCACAAACGAATGAGACAAGTTTGCTGATATGACATTTTTAAGAGGGCTAGTTTTGAATAATAACACATTAATTACACTTTAATAACATTAAAACCAGCGATGTCCGATAATATCGGACTGCCGATATTATCGGACGATAAATGCTTTAAAATGTAATGTCGGAAATTATCGGTATCGGTTTCAAAAAGTAAAATGTATGACTTTTTAAAACGCCGCTGTGTACACTGACACAGAAAAGTACATAGCGCCAATTAACCAAAGGCACTTCCTATGCGTGCCGGACAAATCACATAATATCTACGGCTTTTCTCACACACACACATAAGTGAATGCAAAGCATACTTGGTCAACAGCCATACAGGTCACACTGAGGGTGGCCGTATAAACAACTTTAACACTGTTACAAATGTGTGAACCCACACCAAACAAGAATGACAAACACATTTCGGGAGAACAACCGCACCGAGAACAAATACCCACAACCCCTTGCAGCACTAAATCTTCCGGGACGCTACAATACACACCTTCCGGGACGCTACAATACACCCTCCCCCGCTACCCCCTCCACCTCAAACTCCTCATGCTCTCTCAGGGAGAGCATGTCCGAAATTCCAAGCTGCTGTTTTGAGGCATGTTAAAAAAAATAATGAACTTTGTGACTTCCATAATAAATATGGGAGTGCCATGTTGGCATTTTTTTTTCCATAACTTGAGTTGATTTATTTTGGAAAATCTTGTTACATTGTTTAATGCATCCAGCGGGGCATCACAACAAAATTAGGCATAATAATGTGTTAATTCCACGACTGTATGTATTTTATCGAACCGTTTTGGTACGGGGTTTCCGGTTCGGTGCGGAGGTGTACCGAACAAGTTTCCACACGAACATAATAAGTAGTGTACTGCACGTTGTGTAAACAATACTCAAAATGCCGGACATTTGAGGCATTTAAGAAACTCCGCCCTGACAGCTTCGCAAAAGAGGACATGTCCGGTGAAAAGAGGACGTATGGTCAGTCTATGACCTCGCCCGGTTGCTGCCCAAAACCCCACACCCACCCGCGGGGCCGCGAGTTATGGTTGCGTGTATTTTCAATGTACGTTCAGTGTTAAGAAGGTTAAAAACAAAACAAATAGCGCGCGCAGCAGCATTCGTGAGGGAGGGGAAGAGACAGAGAGAGAGCATGCGTCTGCTTCTCATCCATTTATTTATCAGATTTAATTTTTGTGTCAAAAGTGTGCCCCGGAGGCCATTTGCGGCCCACAGCTAATGTTTTAAAGGCCCACGGCACATTCTGAAAATACTATTAAAATAAACAAAAACATAACAATAGTGAAATAAAAAAGCTTAAAGGTTAAATGTAATTTAGAAAAAGTTGCAACGTTGACTTATAAAACAAAGCTTTTTTTTCTTTCAAACTGTCATCGCTCAAAATAAACATATGTAGAGTATATGTAGAATATATTTATTTATTATATATATATTATATTATTTATTATTATTATTGTCTATTGTGAGCAAACTGTGGTGCTGAATTCCCCCCAGCGATCAATAAAGTACTTTCTATTGTATTCTATAATATTGAATCAAAATCAATGTTATTATGAATTATTGACCTACAGTATCCAAGGTTTCCATGACTTCACATCAAATATTCCACAAAGAAAAATATTTTTGGTGGAAGATTTTGCAAATGTGGTAAATAAATAACCCAAAAATGTATATTTTGTTGTTTTCTTACTGTGTACCGAAAATGAACCGAACCGTGACCTCTAAACCGAGGTACGTACCGAACCGAAATTTTTGTGTACCGTTACTGTCAGATGTATTTGTTGATGAACCCCAAGATGCAGAGATGGAGGCAGGCATTGGATACGAAAACATTATTTAATATAAATAATAGAACAAGAACAAACAAAAAGCACCCACGTGGGCGGTTTAACAAACTATGGGAGCTAGCACTGGAAGTTAGAAAACAAAAAGGAACTTTAGCATGGGAGCTAGAGGAAAGCTAACAGAAAAACTGGAAATAACTAATGGCTAACAAGAACAGCTTACCGCTACGACGACCAGGACAAAATGTAGCACGACAGGTAATAGCTGAAAAGAATCACAGACACGACAAGAGCAACATATGGCAACGACAAGTCCGAATGACAATACAATGATCCAGCACTGACTTGAAGACAAAGTGGGTACAAATAGGAGCGGGCTGATTGACAACAGGTGTGGCCCGGTGCCAATCAGCCGCAGATGAGGTGACAACAGCACAAAGGGAGACAAACAGGAAGCTGAACCAAAGGAACTAAAGACAAGAGATACTAAAAACAGAGGAAACAAAGACAAATGCAGAGGAAAAAACTAAAATATAGAAGAAATTTTGGGGGAAAGCCTGACAGTTACACCCCTAATATATCGGTATCGGTAATTGAGAGTTGGACAATATCGGAATATCGGCAAGAAAGCCATTATCGGACATCTCTAATTAAAACCATAAAACAATAACAAAAACTGTAATAGACAAAACTGGTTAAAAACCTCCTGGTTTTTTTGTGTGTGTTGGGTCGTTCTCTGTCACTCTCTGACACACACACACACACACACACACACACACACACACACACACACACACACAGAGTTAATAAAGTGTGGTGTAATGATAAGCATGTGTGATAGCAGAGAAAGAGGCTGAATAACAACAACTTATTAGGATGATGAAATGTCACAAAGACTCTGAGACAAATCTTTTTAGATAAGGAAGGGATTTTAGGGGGTTGGAGGGTCCCTAACCTGATCGGATGGACGTCTTGATGTGAGGCGGGGGGGAGGGGGGGTGGGGGTGCTTTAACCCAATCAAGCGATGGTGGAGCCCATGTCATGCATAATTAATACGCAGAAATCCATACTGATCAAATTCGGGCCTTTCGGACGACGATTCTGAAGTGTATCCTGTCACATGACCTGGTGTGACGTCACAGTCCACCGGGCAGGGGCGGGGCTTATAAAAGTGCGGTTAAAACAACGACGACAGTAGAACTACCTCCTAACTCTTTTCACCACCCCAGTAAACACTTGGTACGGCGAAAATGACTAACAATTAACACACAGTAGCGTAGTAGGCCTAAACACTCATTAAAAACAAGGCAGAGGTTTTATTGAACAAAGTATATTTCCTACCTTTGGCCACCGTAACATTACATACGGTTTGAACAGTAACACTGTGTTTCAATATAGGAAAATTAAACCCTGTACTTTAACCGGGGGATTCTTTGGCGTACCAGTTTGAGAAAAACGCTGCTAAAAAAAAAAATGGTGTTGGAATTGTTCAAATCGGTCAAGAAATGTTGAAGTAGTAACAGTTTTTATAGAGAAATTCCTGGAATTTCTGGAAAACCAGGATTTTTTCTAAAGTAAAGTTAAAGTACCAATGATTGTCACACACACACACCAGGTGTGGTGAAATTATTTTCTGCATTTGACCCATGACCCTTGATCACCCCCTGGGAGGTGAGGGGAGCAGTGAGCAGCAGCGGTGGCCGCGCCCGGGAATCATTTTTGGTGATGTAACCCCCAATTCCAACCCTTGATGCTGAGTGCAAACCAGGAAGGTAATGGGTCCCATTTTCATAGTCGGCCGGGGTTTGAACTCACAACCTACCGATCTCAAAGCGGACACTGTAATCACTAGGCCACGGAGCATAGATTTTATTGTTCAGGTTGTTATTTTTGACACAACTATTCCCAAAGCGGAATTTTCTATTTCGTCCAATTATCAGTGACGGAGCAGGAAAGAGCTGGAAATAAGTTTGCAGGAAAATTACACGCAAAATCGCTTTTTTATTTACTATTTGGGGGTTTTACAAACTACTTTTAGGTTGTCGAGCGGTTCTCTCGTTTCTATAGCAGATAAAATAACCTACATTTACCAAGGCAAGGATTTAAAGGGCCGCGGCAAAAAAAAAAAAAAAAAAAAAGGATAAATAAACTTGATTTCTGTAAGACCAGACCAGGACATCCGGTTTTACTAGCAAGCCAGAGATGGAAATCACTGTTTTTCCAACCATTTGAAGGAAGAAAGTGCGTGTGGAAAACAATGCTGAGAAGTGGATAATACTCATTGAATTCAAGAAGGAAATCATCGAAAGCGTAAGAGAGCATGTCGCTTAATGAGAAGTTGGAGCGTAACACTGCACCACACTGAAGTGGAATTAGTCCATAACGGAAGGCAGGCACTTTAAGAGGATATTCAAACGGCGGACATTTATCCATGAAAGTATGGAGAAACTGCTGATAAGTATGTTGGGCGGAGCTGGAGGGAGATATCGTAGAAGTCCACAGAGGTGTGGACTCGAGTCACATGACTTGGACTCGAGTCATGAATTTGATGACTTTAGACTCGACTTGACAAAATGTAAAGAGACTTGCAACTCGACTTAGACTTCAACATCAATGACTTGTGACTTGACTTGGACTTGAGCCTTTTGACTTGACATGACTTGCTACTTTCCCCGAAACCCAAAGATTAAAAAGTTATTCAGGAGCGCTCCGTATCTTTCATCTTGTACTTGTGTCTGTCTGCGTGTTGTTCCCGTCAGCTTGTATGCTCTCAGTACAAGAGCCAATCAAATTAGTACTGTCGTTTTGGTCCCACAGCACTCATCCAATCAAATTGCAGGAAAACCAAGGAAGAACAATTCTCAAACAACGCGCCATTGAGAAAAAATATGCTAAAGTTGGTTTCGTTCAGGAATAAAAACTACGACTTGGTCAACAAAAAACGAATTGCCGTATGCAAAACATGCAGTTCGAATATGTAGACCCAACAACTTCCAATTTCGTTCGACATTTGAAGATGCACAAAGAAAGGTAAGTTTTGATTGTAAGATCAAGTTTATTGGCTGAGTAATGTGACTTTTACATGCTGTGTAGTTGAATGAGTGAGGCTGTAAACTCACTGCTAACGTTAGAACCATAAACATCTTATAAGTAGATGCAGAATAGAGCGCTTCTGCCACTGGCGCTGAGGAGACGAGACGCGCGGCCGCCATCTTGGAGTGGTGATCCGCTCCACTCAGTGCAATTAATTTGGCAGGAGCAATGAGCAGTCGGCGCATTTAATTAATTTTACCTCCCTAAAAACCACTGATTTTCGTCATGCGTGTAACTATGATAAAAAAACACATGTTTTGGTGTGTTTTATTATTCATAGTTTGCTTAACAGTAATAGAATATTTATATATGCTATAAGTGACCTGACGTCCCAGATCAATACTGGGAATATAATCCCAGAGAAGGGGAAAAAAACGGTCGGCTATTTTTTAATTCAAGAAACAATATGATTAGGTTATATACATAAACAATGTATGAATACATTAGATATCTATGTATCTAGGGACCTCTAGACTATCTCTGTTGCTGCAGCAGCAGGGAGTTTATTCTGTCTTGACACTTTTTGTTGATATGTTGTATTACATTCTTCGCTTAAATGATCATGTTTTCATATGTATTTTTTATGCATGTCACTTTGGATGAATGTGTCTGCCAAATACTTAAACATAAACATATATCAACACGCCAAGTCATACCAAAGACTATACAAATGGGACTCATTACCTCCCTGCTTGGCACTCAGCATCAACTGTTGGAATTGGGGGTTAAATCGCCCAAAATTATTCCCGGGCGCCCACTGCTACCCTCACCTACCAGGGGGGGAACAAGGGGATGGGTCAAATGCAGAAGAAAGATTTCACCATACCCAGTGTGTGTGTGTGTGACAATCATTGGAACTTTAACTTGTAAGTTTTTATATCAGCTAAAACCACCAATCTGTTTGACTGGATTCAGAATAAAACAAAATTCTGTTGTACCCAACAATGTTAGTATTTGAATATTGTTACTTGAAGACTTATTCCTGGTTACATACATACTGTTAAGAAAGTATTGTCTTATATTTTGCCTAAAATAAGAACGCATCATAATCATTGGCGACTGGTGAATTTTGTTTTAAATGGGGCTGAACGTTTGGGAACCAAATACCTGTAGGGGCGTCATCCTCCCCCTGAAGATTTCTTTGTAATTTTCACATACAAATATTGAAGATCTTTGCTCCTTCACAACTCTGTGGTAATATTCTTTTCACAAAATACAACCATCCATCCATCCATTTTCTACCGCTTATTCCCTTTGGGGTCACGGGGGGCACTGGTGCCTATCTCTGCTACAATCAGGCAAAAGGCAATAATACATTATGTTAAATCTTACTTGAGAAAAGTAATCCCCCAATTCCTATTTTCAACAGTCCGCTCATTTTAACAGGAAAAGGCTGAACACCGCCCGGCATCTTTGTTTTCTATCTGTCAACTGTCAGTTTAGGCTGCTCGCCGGCTCCTCATCACCACTTCAAGATGGCGGCCAAATTGCTCGCGTCACAGCAGCCAATGCGGCGTCTACTTATAAGATGTCTATGGTTATAACGTCATCGCAAACACGCCAATCTGTTGCATCCACTACAGTTTGCTACCTTATTAATACTTTTTGTCAAGTGATTTTTTTTAAGCAGGGTTGCAAAAGGTACCGACACATAACGTTACGTTAGTGAATGTATCACACACAGTAACATGTTAGACGGCGGTCAGCAGCACCGCATAATTTAGCCACCTACAGAGAGACAAACATAGTCAAATAAAGGTCAGTTAAAATGTACACTATATTAAAAATATGTGTAAATATTGCATAGGGCCCTGACATCTAAAAACTACAACTCTGTTCATTGTTATTTTCATGTATTTGTTATGTTTTTCATGTGTAATCAGACATAAACACACAAACAGTATGAGATGAGATCAATGAGATAAGGTAAAAACAGGATAGAAACTGCTGTGGAACTAGCTACAATGCAATATGACATGGAAATACAATGTTAACACTTTTGTGCAAATAAGTACAGTTTAAGTTGTTTTTCGAAATGTGTTTATTCTGTAAAGCAATGAGTTAAATGTTTAAATGACTGGTTAATAGTGCTATTATGAATTGCAATGTCAGCACTATTTTTTTTCTTGCAATTTCAAATGCACTTGGTTTTAATAAATAAATACAGCATTTTAAAAACATACACAATCAGTGTAGATTTATTAGTCTGTGATTTAAATGACTTGAAAGGACTCGAAACTCAAAATGCAGGACTTGGGACTTGACTTGAGACTTTCTCGTCTTGACTTTGGACTTGACTCGGGACTTGCCTGTCTTGACTCGGGTCTTGACTCGAGACTTGAGGGCAAAGACTTGAGACTTACTTGTGACTTGCAAAACAATGACTTGGTCCCACCTCTGGAAGTCCATTCTCCAAGGTATTGTGATAACTGCACATTATTATTACATTACTTCATAATCTTCATAAGCCCTCGCTACTCGCCTCGATATTCAACAGCATGAAGGAACAGAAGCTCCAGAAGTTGTCGGGAATCGATGTTCCTTTTTTTAAATTTTCTTACTAGTTTTATTATCGACAGTTTTTTTCTTTGATCGAATTTGTAAAACTGACGATATAAAGATGAAATACACTTTATAAAATGATGTCCAGTGTGTATTTTACATAAATCGAATATTTTAGTGTTTAGTAGAGGGAAATTTAATTTAAAACATGTTGCTCGTATAACACTTAAAACCTTTAGAGTATCAGTATGCGGAATTAAATTATGGAAAGGATTGGGCAAATAAATCAAACAAAGTGTTCACAAAGTACACAGAACAATAGTTCTGATTAACATATTGAACCTTTTTTTTATTTCTTTTATGTATTTCATATTTGTTTACTATATTCTTGATGTGAAGTAATATGTCAATAATTAATAATATAGATTTTAAGTCCTTTTTTTTTTTTTTAGCAACAACAGCTTTAAAGAGAAAAAAACAGCCTACATGACAGCTTTGTGTTAAGTTAAAATAGCAACATTTTCTGGTTATATTTTACCGGTTTACTATATCTGCTTCACGGTGGCAGAGGGGTTAGTGCGTCTGCCTCACAATACGAAGGTCCTGCAGTCCTGGGTTCAAATCCAGGCTCGGGCTCTTTCTGTGTGGAGTTTGCATGTTCTCCCCGTGAATGCGTGGGTTCCCTCAGGGTACTCCGGCTTCCTCCCACTTCCAAAGACATGCACCTGGGGATAGGTTGATTGGCAACACAAAAAATTGGCCCTAATGTGTGAATGTGAGTGTGAATGTTGTCTGTCTATCTGTGTTGGCCCTGCGATGAGATGGCGACTTGTCCAGGGTGTACCCTGCCTTCCGCCCGATTGTAGCTGAGATAGGCGCCAGCGCCCCCTGCGACCCTGAAAGGGAATAAGCGGTAGAAAAATGGATGGATGGATATATTATAATTATTGATGTATTTATTCACTTTTCATTTACAAAGAACAAGTAAATGGGATAAAATTGCAATGGAATGAAAAGGGTAGGATTAAATAAATTGCTTTTTCGGACATGCTGGAATGAAACAACTGGAAATATGTGGTGCATACTACATTGTATCGTGTGCATGTTTGAAATAAACTTAAACTGAACTGAAATAGTGTTAAAACATTCAGAAAATAAAGTACAAGAAACATTGCAAACAAATAAATGTGACTTAACGCCAACAAACCTGAGGTGTAGCGAATGTCGCCCTCTTGTGGTCAGATTTACCACTACAAGTCCGGACTAGCGTTGGTGGTCAGGAATAGTTGCTCAGCCACAAAACACGTCGAATACAAAGAACATTAACGAGTCAGAGATTTTAAAACGAAACAAACACAATATTTACATACACAATAACTACTTACAGACAAAGGCCTGCCCAAGTTTTCCGTGTCGCGGTTTACACGCGTAGACCGCCTCCTTGTTGCTGCTCGTGTGTCCGTCGCCGAAAAGGTCCGACTGGGAACGATGATTCGCGCACTCGCTCGGGTCTGAACATTTGGGGCACATTTTATTTTATTGTTTTTCCACACAATACTTATCAGATAAACGTTTGGTTTTCTTTTTGAAATTAATGTTACTTGTTAAAATGGTGCGGGGGGCTGGGGGAGCACTTATTGAATTGATTTTAAATCCCTCCCCCGAATATGCCTTACATATCAGAATCCATCCATCCATTTCTACCGCTTATTCCCTTTGGGGTGCAGGGGGTGCTGTGCCTATCTCAGCTACAATCGGCGGGAAGGCGGGGTACAATATAATGAGGAAAAACCGACATTTTTAAACTAATAATAATCATATACTTAAGTCACCTAAAACAAACACTTGTGTCTGTAAATATATATATGTTTTAGCATGTTTTTAAAAATGTAAAAATACAAAATGGCTTATACTTGACTTTTCATTCAAGTGGCTTTTAGAAGTAGTCTCAGACACGCGGACCGCAAGACGTTATTTTGCGGCCCCCACCTTAATATGAAAGTTTAATGCTAGTGTGGCCTGCAAGTTTTAATGGCTCTTTCAACCTTCTGGGTTGCCTACCCCTGCATTAGTGGAAAAGCGGCAAAATGAGTAAAAGCCACAGAGATGTTGCCATAGAGACGAGGGTTTTCTTACGTGCCTGTGGCTGCAGTCACGCCGCGACACCTGTACGTCAGTAATAACAGTCCCCGAGAACCTGGACCAATTCAAACCATCCATCCATCAATCCATTTCTACCGCTTATTCCCTTTGAGGTGCGGGGGGCACTGGTGGCTATCTCAGCTACAATCGGGCGGAAGGCAGGGTACAATGTAATGAGGAAAAACCGACATTTTTAAACTAATAATAATCATATACTTAAGTCACCTAAAACAAACACTTGTGTCTGTAAATATATATATGTTTTAGCATGTTTTTAAAAATGTAAAAATACAAAATGGCTTATACTTGACTTTTCATTCAAGTGGCTTTTAGAAGTAGTCTCAGACACGCGGACCGCAAGACGTTATTTTGCGGCCCCCACCTTAATATGAAAGTTTAATGCTAGTGTGGCCTGCAAGTTTTAATGGCTCTTTCAACCTTCTGGGTTGCCTACCCCTGCATTAGTGGAAAAGCGGCAAAATGAGTAAAAGCCACAGAGATGTTGCCATAGAGACGAGGGTTTTCTTACGTGCCTGTGGCTGCAGTCACGCCGCGACACCTGTACGTCAGTAATAACAGTCCCCGAGAACCTGGACCAATTCAAACCATCCATCCATCAATCCATTTCTACCGCTTATTCCCTTTGAGGTGCGGGGGGCACTGGTGGCTATCTCAGCTACAATCGGGCGGAAGGCAGGGTACAATGTAATGAGGAAAAACCGATGTTTTTAAACTAATAATAATCATATACTTAGTCACCTAAAACAAACACTTGTGTCTGTATATATATATATAATATATGTTTTTAGCATGTTTTTAAAAATGGAAAAATACAAAATGGCCTACACTTGACTTTCATTCAAGTGGCTTTTAGAAAACGTCTCAGACACGCGGGCCAATTGCGGCCCGCAAGACGTTACTTTGCGGTCCCCACCTTAATATGAAAGTTTAATGCTAGTGCTCTTTCAACCTTCTGGGTTGCCTACCCCTGCATTAGTGGAAAAGCAGCAAATAATTGAAAGCCACAGACGTTGCCATGGAGACGAGGGTTTTCTTACGTGCCTGGCTGCGGTCACGCCGCACACCTGTCCGTCAGTAATAACAGTCCCCGAAAACCTGGACCAATTCAAACCATCCATCCATCCATTTCCTACCGCTTATTCCCTTTGGGTCGCTGGTGCCTATCTCAGCTACAATCGGGGTACACCCTGGACAAGTCGCCCCCTCGTCGCAGGGCCAACACAGATAGACAGACCACATTCACACACTAGGGCCAATTTAGTGTTGCCAATCAATCTATCCCCAGGTGCATGTCTTTGGAGGTGGGAGGAAGCCGGAGTACCCGGAGAGAACCCACGCAGTCACAGGGAGGACATGCAAACTCCACACAGAAAGATCCCGAGCCCGGGATTGAACTCAGGACCTTTGTATTGTGGGGCACATGCACTAACCATATTATTAGGGACCGCAATGTCCCTATTGGTACAATGGGACAGAGGACCCTATTGTATCTGTAAGGTTTTATTGTTTCTTTATTATTATTCCGCACCTTCTCGCTGTAATTTGACCCCCTTATCATGCTTCAAAACTTACCAAATTGTACACACACATCGGTATGGCAAACCTTCCAGACTTATTAAACAACCAAACCCCAAAAATCAAAATTGCGCTCTAGCGCCCCCTGGGAAAAATTACAGGCAAAACTGCTTCTAACTTCCGTTAGGAATGTCGTAGAGACATGAAACAAAAACCTTAATGTAGGTCTGACTTAGACCTAGATTTGATACACTCACTTCTTTCAGCAAAAATCAACACGAAGTAGGCAAAAACCCCTTAAAACAAAATTTTCTAAAAAAAAAAAAAACGTCATTTTTGCCTCTTTGAGCTGTAATTTGACCTCCTTAAAATGCTTCAAAACTTAAACTGGACACAAACATCAGGACTGGCGAAAATTGCGATCAAATAAAAAATAAAAAAATCCAAAACTCAAAATTGCGCTTTAGCGCATCCTAGGAATAAAAAAGAAAAAACTGCTCCTAGGAAGAAAACACAGACAAAACTGCTTGTAACTTCCGGTAGGAATGTTGGAGAGACGTGAAACAAAAACCTCTATGTAGGTCTCACTAGACCTACATTTTAAAGGCCTACTGAAACCCACTACTACCCACCACGCAGTCTGATAGTTTATACATCAATGATGAAATATTAACATTGCAACACATGCCGATACGGCCTTTTTAGTTTACTAAATTACAATTAAAAATTTTCCGGGAGTTTCGTTTTGAAAACGTCGTGTAATGATGACGTGTATGCAAGACGTCAAAGGTTTTAAGGAAATATGAGCGCTGCACACACACACAACTAAATGTTGTCTGCTTTAACGGCATAATTACACAGTATTTTGGACATCTGTGTTGCTGAATCTTTTGCAATTTCTTCAATTAATATTGGAGAAGTCACAGTAGAAAGATGGAGTTGGGAAGCTTTAGCCTTTAGCCACAAAAACACACGGTGATTCCTTGTTTAAAATTCCTGGAGGTGAAACTTTCCTATGGATCAGAGCGCGGTCAAGGGAACATGGATCCCGACCACATGTCAACCAGCAGGTTTCGGTGAGAAAATTGTGGTTAAAAATTCAGTTCTTACCAGAGAAAAGCTGAGCTTGTGCCGTCCATAGCTGCCGTCGACTCCCCTGAGACACTGGCGTCAAGACACCCGTGGAGACACCCTTCCGACTATCAAGTACTATTAAACTCACTAAAACACTAGCAACACAATAGAAAGATAAGGGATTTCCCAGAATTATCCTAGTAAATGTCTCTAAAAACATCGGAATCCGTGCCAATGCAATCGCGTTTTTATTTTTTTTACTTTTTTTTTTTCAAGTCCGTCGCTATCAATATCCTTAAACACAAATCTTTCATCCTCGCTCAAATTAAATGGGGAAATTGTCGTTCTCAGTCTGAATAGCACTTTTTGTTGGAGGCTCCCATTAAAAATAATGTGAATATGTGAGGAGCCCCTACACGTGTGACGTCATCGTCTGCGACTTCCGGTAAAGGCAGGGCTTTTCTCTTAGCACCGAAAGTTGTGAACTTTATCGTGGATCTTCTCTACTAAATCCTTTCAGCAAAAATATGGCAATATCGCGATATGATCAAGTATGACACATAAAATGGACCTGCTATCCCCGTTTAAATAAGAAAATCTCATTTCAGTAGGCCTTTAATGATTGACATCATTCAGCAAAAATCAACAGGAAGTTGGCAATTACCCCTTGAAAAAAAAGTTTTGTAAAAACCTGTCACCTTTTTTCAAACATTATCTCCTCTGAGCGCGTTTGTCGTGTCGTCTTCTAACTCGCACAGGAGAGAGATTGAACCCTTTCTGATGAGAAGGTAGTCACAGAGTTTTAATAACTGCTCCTGTTTTGATTTTACGCGCCTTCAAAGAACCCCTAAGCAAAATTTCTTAAAAAGTGTCATTTTTGCCCCTTTGAGCTGTAATTTGACCCCCTTAAAATGCTTCAAAACTCACCTAACTGGACACACACATCAGGACTGGCCAAAATTGTGATTTAATATAAAAATCAAACCCTTAAACTCCAAATTGCGCTCTAGCGCCCCCTAGGAATACAACAGACAAACTGCTCCTAGGAAGAAAACAGACAAAACTGCTTGTAACTTCCGGTAGGAATGACGGAGAGACATGAAACGAAAACCTCTATGTAGGTCTCACTTAGACTTACATTTTAATAATCGACATCCTTCAGCAAAAATTAACAGGAAGTTTGCTATTCCCACTTCAATACAACAACTGCATTCCTTTCACAATGCATTAGTCTCAAAACGGCGACACCAAGCCGTCCTTATAAAATGCCCAAGCCATTTTACAACTGTTATTCCTATGAGACTGACGTATGACACATGTGTATACAACTTTTTCTCTGTGTAATAATCCATCCATCCATCTTCCACCGCTTATCCGGGCTTGGGTTGCGGGGGCACAAGCCAAAGCGGTCTTGTCCATCGCTGCTTGCAGCTTTAATTAATATGTTCATTCAATTATTACAAGGGGGGAAAAGCTATAAGAAAAAATTATGAAAAAAGAGCAAAATAATCGATATGAGCTGAAGTGTTCTAATAATTAGTCACCTATAATACACATTTCATAGTTTTTAGCGTTTTCTTTTTTAATATTTGAAAATTATCAATAGGGCCCCCGCATGCTTTTGACTTTTCAGTATGCGTCCCAGCCCTGCGATGAGGTGGCGACTTGTCTAGGGTGTACCCCGCCTTCCGCCCGATTGTAGCTGAGATAGGTGCCAGCGCCTCCCGCGACCCCAAAAGGGAATAAGCGGTAGAAAATGGATGGAGTATTTGGTGGAAAAAGTCTGGACACCAAGGGTATCAAAAGTATTGATATTGTGATTGGAGGATCGATATTAGAGCGCAAAGATCTGGTATTGGCGGTATTGATATTTCAGTGTTAATCTGCACATCACTACCGATTAAACTTGCATACCAGGTACCAAAGTGTACATGTTTTATTCGTACAGACCACGTGCATCCTTGACAAGGATCCAGACGTTTGCCACCGAAGGCCGCACACTGAAAAATCAAAACATGCAAGTTATTTGTTTATTATTTTTCCTCAAAACCAATAAAATATATAGGGCTTCACGGTGGCAGAGGGGTTAGTTCGCCTGCCTCACAATACGAAAGTCCTGAGTAGTCCGAGTACTTCCTCCCACTTCCAAAGACATACCTGGGGATAGGTTGATTGGCAACACTAAATTGGCCCTAGTGTGTGAATGTGAGTGTGAATGTTGTCTGTCTATCTGTGTTGGCCCTGCGATGAGGTGGAGACTTGTCCAGGGTGTACACCGCCTTCCGCCCAATTGTAGCTGAGATAGGCACCAAGGGTGTGACTCGGGCCGGGGGCCGGGCGGGCTGTGTGTGTGTATATATATATATAGATATGTATATATATATCTATATATATATATATATATATATATATATCTATATATATATATAGATATGTATATATATATATATATATATATATATATATACACACACATACATACACACAGCCCGGCCCCCGGCCCGAGTCACAAAAGTGTGGAGATGGTTAGCAGCACCAAGTTCCTGGGGGTGCAGATAACTAACAATATGACCAGGTCCCCCTACACACCGGAGCTCTTGTACAAAGAGCTCAGCAGCACATGCACTTTTTGCGTCGGATGAAAAGAGCACAGCCTAATGACCAACTGCATCTCTGTCTGGACTGGATCCTACAGTGCCTCAGACTGGAAGTCTCTCCAGAGAGTGGTGAAGACGGCGGAAAATGTCATCAGGACTCCTCTTCCTCCTATCCAGGAAATCGCAATAAGCCGCTGCCTGACCAGGCCAGACTCCTCCCAGCCCCACCAAGGACTGTTTTCACTGCTGGATTCACGAAAGAGGTTCTTGAACCCATTAAAATAATCCCCTCTATTCCCCCCCCAAAATGGATTAACTGGCTGGAATATAAAGACTATATAACATACATCCATAAACCTGGATGCATATGCAAAAGTGCAATATATTTATCTGTACAGTAATCTATTTATATCTGCAACTTATTGCTCTTTTATCCTGCACTACCATGAGCTAATGCAACTAGATGTTGTTCTTATCTGTACTGTATAGTTCAAATTTGAATGAAAATAAAAGGAAGTCTTGTTTAAGTCTCGAAGTCTAAGTCTTTTTTTGTCAACACCCTGTTTTTTGTGGCAAAAACACAAAGTATGAAATATTTTCCTCCAGGTGGAATATTTCATGTGAGGTAATTGTAGCCCTAAATAGGTCAATCATTCATTACATTGTTTTTAATTCATTATTATGTTTTAGCCAATGACAAAGTTAAAAAAAAATAAAAATAGAAAATTCCACTAAAATTCTTAGGGATCTAAAAGGGTCCCACTCATAAGTGTTGAATAAAAATCACACATTTTTATTTTACTTAAGTCTCTACATAAGGGCCGAGACGTTATTTTGCGGCCCCCACCTTAATATGAAAGTTTAATGTTAGTGTGGCCCGCAAGTTTTATATGAATGGCGCTTGACAGCGTTGTGTTATTTGAGTCCAAAATGGCTCTTTCAACGTTCTGGGTTGCCTACCCCAGCATTAGTGGAAAAGCGGCAAGTGAGTGAAAGCGACATAGACGTTGCCACGGTGACAAGGGTTTTCTTACACTGTGACACCTGGTCAGTAACAACAGTCCCCGATAACCTGGACCAATTCGAATTGTTTTTTTTTTTATTGTTTAATTTGCATTGCCTCACACGATGAACACTACATACTATAGGATGCCGGATAACACTCCGGGAGCAGTCACTTTTTTGCACTCGCTATCCCGGTACTTTCCATGCTATTATCCGCCGACCGCCGTGTTGCTGTAGGGAGGGAAAGCGGAACGACACACATTGCGGAAATAACATTATTCTCCGTGCGTCGGCTAATTACAAATATATTCCATGCTGAGGATTTACAACAATTTTTTGAGAAAACCTTTTCTTGCGGCCCAGAAATCACCCAGACTCTGCATCCAGTGGCCCCCTGGTGAAGTGAGTTTGAGACCCCTGCTTTAGATCAACTTAAAGATCTAGAGATTTAAGGTATTTTTGGTTATTTTGTGATTTTTTTTATGGTCTTTTAGGCAAAGATTTTTTTTATATGGCTAAAACTAAATATGAAATATTTTTCATTCAAAATACTTGTTTTTGAGGTGAAGTAACATGTCAATAATTCCTAACATTGATTTTAAGTCCCTTTTTTTTTTTTTTTTGCGATAACAGCTTTAAGGGAAAAAAACAGCCTACATGACAGCTTTGTGTTAAGTTAAAATAGCTACCTTTTGTTATTATATTTCAATTGTTTTTTTTGCTCTTTTTTAAAAATACTATTTTTTGAATGTGGCCCGCTGTATTTTTTTTTTGTGTAGCAATTTTATTGGATTTGAGCGTACGCACATTTTTATGAGGAAATCTACACAACTCTTAATACATGAGGCCCCTGCCATTTATAAATGCACATTTCTCATGTGACTTGAGGGCCACCTTGTGGTTTCTTAAGATGATCATGCTGCCACCTGCAGGACACAAGATCTTACAGGAAGAAAGAGTTTTATTCCAAAAAAATGTACATTTGAGAATGATTTACTTACATGGGAATATAGATTAGCATTAAATAGCAAACTCGATGCAGTTTTTCATCACTGACATCGCTTTCTACTCTTTCTTCATCCTGCTTTAAAGTTTGACATGGAAGACAATCCCCTCACCATTTGAGCATTCTAATGTTTACTTTTGACTGCTGTGATTAAAACATACGTTGGGTTTAGCGTTAGGTGGTTGAGGCGTCGTGTGAAGGACTAACCAGGGGCGAGGAGGAGGGAGGGGGCGTGTCTAGTTGGCCGCTTGCGCTCGTCCTTCGGGGATGAGCGAGGTAAAGAAGCCGCTGATGAAGGAGCACGCGGTGGCGAGCAAGCTGGGCTCGGGGAGGACGAGGGTAGCCTGGGTCGGGTCCTCCTGTACGCCTTCCTCCGAGCTGTCTTCGTCTTCCGCGCCGTCGTCCATCAGACGCTCCTGGAGGACACAAACTCATGTATTTAAGCTTGCTGATGCACAAAAACTTTTAAATATCTCATTCTAATCTTCGATTGCTTGACAAGAGAAGAAAATATAAATTTCTGAATGGTTTAAAATGAATAAACTAAATAATTTAATGATTTTTTAGTATGAAAAACAAAATTCTTAATAAATAAGTGGTGAAATTATTTACTGATGGCATCAAAATTAGCTCAGTGTCTCAAACCAATTTTTTTTAAGTAATTGTTCATTTATCCACATGACATGTTTTGTAGTATTGAACGTTATTTAAAAAAAATAATAATAATCTTATTCATCTCATAGCCGAACCATAAATTACTTAAGAGTAGAAAAATGGGACCCATTACTTCCCTGCTTGGCACTCAGCATCAAGGGTTGGAATTGGTGGATAAATCACCAACAATGATTTCCGGGCGCGGCCCCCGCTGCTGCCTACTGCTCCTCTCTCACCTCCCAGGGGGTGAGCAAGGGGATAGGTCAAATGCAGAGGACAAATTTCACCACACCTAGTGTGTGTGACAATCATTGGTAATTTAAAGGCCTACTGAAATGAGATTTTCTTATTTAAACGGGGATAACAGGTCCATTGTCTGTGTCATACTTGATCATTTCACGATATTGCCATATTTTTGCTGAAAGGATTTAGTAGAGAACATCCACGATAAAGTTCGCAACTTTAGGTGCTAACACAAAAGCCCTGCCTCTACCGGAAGTCGCAGACGATGACATCACCCGTGTGATGGCTCCTTATATATTCACATTGTTTATAATGGACGCCTCCAAAAAAAAATGCTATTCGGACCGAGAAAACGACAATTTACCCATTAATTTGAGCGAGGATGAAAGATTCGTGTTTGAGGATATTGATAGCGACGGACTAGAACCAAACAAAACAAAAAACGGGATTGCAATCGCGTTGCATTGAGACGGATTCATATGTTTTTAGAGACATATACAAGGATAATTCTGGGACATCCCTTATCTTTCTATTGTGTTGCTAGTGTTTTAGTGAGTTTAACAGTACCTGATAGTCGGAAGTGTACGGTTCACGGCCGTGTGTTGACGCGCAGTGTCTCAGGGAAGTCGACGGCAGCTGTACGGGAGGCGCAAGCTCAGCTGATATACGGTAAGTGGCGACTTTTTAACCACAATTTTCTCACCGAAACCTGCTGGTTGACAAGTGGTCGGGAACCATGTCCGCTTTGATCCATAGGAAAGTTGCAACTCCGTGAATTTTAAACAAGGAATCACCGTGTGTTTGTGTGGCTGAAGGCTAAAGCTTACGAACTCCATCTTGCTACTTTGACTTCTCCAATATTAATTGAACAAATTGAAAAAGATTCAGCAAAACAGTTCTCCAAAATACTGTGTAATTATTCCGTTAAAGCAGACGACTTTTAGCTGTGTGTGTGCGTAGCGCTCATACTTCCTATAAAAACCTGTGATATCTAGCGTACACGTCATCATTACACAACGTTTTCAAGACACTCCCGGGAAATTTAAAATTGTAATTTAGTAAACTAAAAAGGCCGTATTGGCATGTGTGGCAATGTTAATATTTCATCATTGATATAGAAACTATCAGACTGTGTGGTGGGTAGTAGTGGGTTTCAGTAGGCCTTTAACTTTACTTTAGAAAAATTCCTGGTTTTCCCGAAATTCCAGGAATTTCTCTATCAAAAACTGTTACTACTCCAACATTTCTTGACCGATTTAAATAATTCCAACACAAAACCAACTTAATTGTAGCAACCATGCTTGTAAACGGGGTGCAGCACTCAATTCCCAGAGTCAATTTTGGTCAGACATATCCATCCTCTTCTTGCTGACACGACATCTTTTTTTCGTTTCCACCTGTTTTAGTTCTGAGAGACGACGATGACAGGTGGACAATCGCGCTGTGAAGTGAAGTGAATTATATTTATATAGCGCTTTTCTGTGGTGACTCAAAGCGCCTTACAAAGTGAAACCCAATATCTAAGTTACATTTAAACCAGTGTGGGTGGCACTGGGCGCGGGTGGGTAAATTGTCTTGCTCAAGGACAATACGGGAGGAACTTGGAAGGTAAAAGCAGGAATTGAACCTGCAACCCTCAAGTTGCTGACACAACCACTCTACCAAACGAGCTATGCCGCTGTCGTTTGCTCGAAAGACGAGACAGGAGCCCCTCCTACTGACTTGTGATTGAGCAGAACGTGCTGACCTCCAGCACAGGGCTACTTTCAATATGATTTGCGTGCTTATAAAAGGGGCGTGGCCTGGACGTAGTCTGCACTTTCGGTCACCATCCATCAATCCATTTTTTACCGCTTGTCCAGTTAGGTTCCAGCGACACCCCGCAACCCCTATCTCAGCTGCATTCGGGCGGAAGGTGGCGTACACCCTGGACAAGTCGCCACCTCATCGCAAGGCCGACTTTCGGTCTATTTTGAAGTAATTGCGATGGACAATTTAACATTCGCTGTTTCCAGATTTGAACGTAATGCCATTTTTTAGAATGAAATCCACCCAACTCGTATGACATGAGGCCCCAGTTCTACTTGTCATAACTTTACCATTTCCTGTATGTCCTGATGCCTTTGCGCTTCCTGCTGAGGAGCCGGAGCCTGTTCCGCACCGTGAAGGTTCTGGTCCTGCGGCCTGAAGGGAAACCAACCAGCCTGGTGCCTAAAAAAAAACAAAAAACAAACACTGAAGTGGTCGTTCTGACAAACATGGAAGATAAAAGACTCACAAGTAGACCAGCAGCATGGCGCCCACCGCCAGGACGAATCGGCTGAAGGAGGAGTAGAAGTAGACGATGCTGAGCAAGACACTGGCCCGGGACAGCGTGTACATCCAGTCCAGCCAGTCCCGGTTCAGCTCGTCGTCGTTTAGCACCGCCCCGCCCTGCGCGTTCATCTGGATGTTGGCGTTGGCCTGCGGCGGGTTCTCCGGCAGAGGGTTGGCAGCGACCGGGGCGGGTCCCAGCGGCGGCTGCACGGCCTCGTTGGGCAGCGGGGGCGGCGGCTGCACGGAGGGGGGCTGGGCGGCGGGGGGCTGGGTGGCCGCCACCGCTGCTTGACTGCGAAGGTTGAAGACCAAGGAGACGGATTTAGTTTGACTGACATAAATTGAACGTCGAAATCAGCGTAGGCTAAAAAAAATTACATCATGCCAAGGCCGTTTTGACTCTTTCCATTTTTCAAAACTAATAAAATATATACCCAGCAAGTACAAGACATTGATACAACATTGATTATACATACATGTCTTTCAAAACTGACTTGGAAACTAAGTTGCATAAAAGTCGTATTTGTAAATTCAGACAACGTTAATGTTTAACGTTGGATCCATGTTGTTGGTTGGGAAATGACCACATTTCAATGGTCAAAACAATGTCAGAACCCAACATTTATTAAATGTTGTGTATTTATGTTGAAGAATATTGGTTGGGAAGTGACCAAATTTCAATGGTCGAATCAACGTCAGAATCCAACATTTATTAAATGGTCTATGTTTATGTTGTAGAATATTGGTTGAGAAATGATCAAGTTTGAATGGTCAAATCAACGTCAGAACCCAACATTTATTAATTGTTGTGCATTTGTGTTGTAGAATTTTGGTTGGGAAGTGACCAGATTTCAATGGTCAAATCAACATCAGAACCCAACATTAATTGAACGTTGTCAAAAAGCTTGCTGCTTCAACGTTGTATTTGTGTTGTACAATATTGGTTAGGGAAGGACCAAATTTCAATAGCGGAATCAACGTCAGGACTCAACATTTATTAAATGTCGTGTATTTATGTTGTAGAATATTGGTTGGGAAGTAACCAAATTTCCATGGTCAAATCAACGTCGGACCCCAACATTGGTTGAAAATTGTCAAAAAGCATGTTGTTTCAACATTGTATTTGTGTTGTAGAATATTAGTTGGGAGATGATCAAATTTGAATGGTCGAATCAACGTCAGGACTCAACATGTTGTGTGTTTATGTTGTAGAACATTGGTTGGGAAATGATCAAGTTTGAATGGTCAAATCCACGTCAGAACCCAACATTGATAGCACGTTGTCAGAAAGCATGTTGTTTCAACATTGTATTTATTTTGTAGAATATTGGTTAGGCAATGACCAAATTTCAATGGTCAAATCAACGTCAGAACCCAACATTTATTAAATGTCGTGCATTTGTGTTGTGGAATATTGGTTGGGAAGTGACCAGATTTCAATGGTCAAATCAACATCAGAACACAACATTGATTGAACGTTGTCAAAAAGCATGTTTCTTCAACGTTGTATTTGTGTTGTACAATATTGGTTAGGGAAGGACCAAATTTGAATGGTGGAATCAACATCAGGACTCAACATTTATTAAATGTCGTGTATTTATGTTGTAGAATATTGGTTGGGAAGTGACCAAATTTCAATGGTCAAATCAACGTCGGACCCCAACATTGGTTGAAAATAGTCAAAAAGCATGTTGTTTCAACATTGTATTTGTGTTGTAGAATATTAGTTGGGAAATTACCAAATTTGAATGGTCGAATCAACATCAGGACCCAACATTTATTAAATGTTGTGTATTTATGCTGTAGAATATTGGTTGGGAAGTGACCAAATTTCAATGGTCAAATCAACATCAGAACCCAACATTGGTTGAACATTGTCAAAAAGCATGTTGTTTCAACATTGTATTATTTTTGTGGAATATTGGTTAGGGAAGGACCAAATTTGAATGGTGGAATCAATGTCAGGACTCAACATTTACTAAATGTAGTGTATTTATGTTGTAGAATATTGGTTGTGAAGTGACCAAATTTCAATGGTCAAATCAACGCTGGACCCCAACATTGGTTGAAAATTGTCAAAAAGCATGTTGTTTCAATATTGTATTTGTGTTGTAGAATATTAGTTGGGAAATTACCAAATTACAATGGTCGAATCAACATCAGGACCCAACATTTATTAAATGTTGTGTATTTATGTTGTAGAATATTGGTTGGGAAGTGACCAAATTTCAATGGTTGAATCAACGTCAGACCTCAACATTTATTAAATGTTGTATGTTTATGTTGTAGAATATAGGTTGGGAAATGATCAAGTTTGAATGGTCGAATCAATGTCAGGACTCAACATTTATTAAATGTTGTGTGTTTATGTTGTAGAATATTGGTTGGGAAATGATCAAGTTTGAATGGTCAAATCAACGTCAGAACCCAACATTGATTGAACGTTGTCAAAAAGCATGTTGTTTCAACATTGTATTTATTCTGTAGAATATTGGTTAGGAAATGACCAAATTTCAATGGTCAAATCTACGTCAGAACCCAACATTTATTAAATGTCGTGCATTTGTGTTGTAGAATATTGGTTGGGAAGTGACCAGATTTCAATGGTCAAATCAACATCAGAACCCAACATTGATTGAACGTTGTCAAAAAGCTTGTTGCTTCAACGTTGTATTTGTGTTGTACAATATTGGTTAGGGAAGGACCGAATTTGAATGGTGGAATCGACGTCAGGACTCAACATTTATTAAATGTTGTGTATTTATGTCGTAGAATATTGGTCGGGAAGTGACCAAATTTCAATGGTCAAATCAACGTCGGACCCCAACATTGGTTGAAAATTGTCAAAAAGCATGTTGTTTCAACATTGTATTTGTGTTGTAGAAAATTAGTTGGGAAATTACCAAATTTGAATGGTCGAATCAAAGTCACAACCCAACATTTATTAAATGCTATGTGTTTATGTTGTAGAATATTGGTTGGGAAGTGACCAGATTTCAATGGTCAAATCAACGTCGGAACCCAACATTGATTGAATGTTGTCAAAAAGCATGTTGTTTCAACCTTGTATTGGTGTTGTAGAACAGTGGTTCTCAAATGGGAGTACGCGTACCCCTGAGGGTACTTGAAGGTATGCCAAGGGGTACGTGAGATTTTTCAAAAATATTCTGAAAATAGCAACAATTCAAAGATCCTTTATAAATATATCTATTGAATAATACTTCAACAAAATATGAATCTATGTTCATAAACTGTGAACAATGCAATATTCAGTGTTTACAGCTAAATTGTTTTGTGGACATGTTCCATAAATGTTGATGTTAAAGATTTCTTTTTTTGTGAAGAAATGTTTAGAATCAGGTTGATGAATCCAGATGGATCTCCATTACAATCCCCAAAGAGGGCACTTTAAGTTGATGATTACTTCTATGTGAAGAAATCTTTATTTATAATTAAATCACTTGTTTATGTTCAACAAGTGTTTAGTTATTTTTATCTTTTTTTCCAAATAGTTCAAGAAAGACAACTACAAATGAGCAATATTTTGCACTGTTATACAATTATATAAATCAGAAACTGATGACATAGTGCTGTATTTTACTTCTTTATCTCTTTTTTCTCAACCAAAAATTTTTTGCTCTGATTAGGGGGTACTAAAAAAATGTTCACAGGGGGTACATCACTGAAAAAAGGTTGAGAACCACTGTTGTAGAATATTGGTTGATTAAATTTTGTTAACACAATAAAGTGACTAGTGCACAATAACTATAAACAAAAACATTGTATTTGTGTTGTAGAATATTGGTAGGGAAAGGAACAAATTTGAATGGTCAAAGGAACGTCACAATCCAACATTGATTAAACGTAAAAAAACATTGTTCTTTCAACGTTGTATTGGTGTTGAGGAATATTGGTTGGAAAATAACTAAATTTGAATGGTCGAATCAACGTCAAAGCCCAACATTGATTAAACGTCGTCAAAAAGCATGTTGTTTCAACCTTGTATTGGTGTTGTAGAATATCGGTTAATTAAATTTTGTTAACACAATTAAGTGACTAGAGCACAATAACTATTAACAAAAACTACCTACTACTTTTGTATTCCATTGACTTACAGTTTAGCAAAAGAAATATGACCTAATATTGTCTGTTTATTTTCATAGCATTTGTGTCAAAATATATTTTACCACACATCAGCCTACCTGAACTGTGATCCTTTAGTTTCCGGAACTTAAAGTTCTGAAACTTTTGGTGCAAAAAAGGCCTTATGACACATTTTTATAAAGCTCATCTTATTAAATGTCAAATTTGCTAGTATTGTTGTAAATCAGAAAATGGTGGTATTGAATGCTACATACCATTTGTGTTAACACAGTAAAGTGACAGGTGCACAATAACTTAACAAATACGACCAATAGCTCCTATATTTTTGCCCTCAAAGCCTTCCTGTATCCAGAGACGTATTCCATGACTGTAAAAACACCAAAATATTTTGTGATTAAAGAAGAACAGGAAAACGATAGATATCGATCAGATTACTTTAGTGTTGTTTATACAGACACAACACTGGTTATCGATAGTGTCGACAACTGGATCGATCCACCTGTACTTTACATTGGAGCCTTCGTGGTAAGCTTCATGTGTCCTCCTGCTCGATGTGTGTGACATGCGTAGCTATTAATTTTCCTCTAGTCCTCCAGTGATAATGTACTTGGAAGAAACCTGGTTTATTTCCCGCTATGGTGGTGAGGTTTAGTATCTTAGAAGTGGCTTCTCAACGACACGTTTCAAAACATGCACACCCTCTCATGGAAATTGCCACGCACACAACTCCTGTGTAACAAGTAATGTGGAAATGTAATTGTGTCTTGCATTTTGAAGGAATGCTTCACGAGAGTACAATCTTTGTCATATTAACACTGTGGCACAGCTGCGGTAAAAATCGGCTGGGCTAGGCGGTTCATCAGCCGATCAGTTAAAAAAAGGCAAATATCGATCTACATCTCTATTTCTATTATGATGGGGGAGAGGGAGAGCAGGAAAAGGCTGTATCAGACCTGCAGGTGGAAAATGTTTTGCGGATTCCGCAAGTGTGCAATAACTGCTCAAGGGCTAGATTCACCATGATAATACCAAGAAGTAAAGGTGTCTGATAATATCGGACTACCGATATTATCGGCCGATAAATAATTTAAAATGTGATATTGGAAATTATCGGTATCGGTTTCAAATAGTAAAATCTATGAAATTTTAAAACGCCGCTGTACCACTCAGAGTGGCACACGGACGCAGGGAGAAGTACAGAGCGCCAATAAATCTTAAAGGCACTGCCTTTGCGTACCCGCCCAATCACATAATATCTACGGAGTTTCGCACACACAAGTGAATGCAACACATACAGGTCACACTGAGGGTGGCCGTATAAACAACTTTAACACTGTTACAAATATGCGCCACACTGTGAACCCACACCAAACAAGAATGACGAAACACATTTCGGGAGAACATCCGCACCGTAACACAACATGAACACAACATACTTGGTCAACAGCCTTACAGGTCACACTGAGGGTGGCTGCTTAAACAACTTTAACACTGTTACAAATATGCGTCACACTGTGAACCCACACCAAACAAGAATGACAAATCACATTTCGGGAGAACATCCGCACCGTAACACAACATGAACACAACAGAACAAATACCCAGAACCCCTTGCAGCACTAACTCTTCAGGGACGCTACAATATACACCCCCTGCTACCCCCTACCTCAACCTCCTCATGCTCTCTCAGGGAGAGCATGTCCCAAACTCCAAACTGCTGTTTTGAGGCATGTTAAAAAAAATGCACTTTGTGACTTCAATAATATATACGGCAGTGCCATGTTGGCATTTTTTTCCATAATTTGAGTTGATTTATTTTTGGAAAACCTTGTTACATTGTTTAATGCATCCAGCGGGGCATCACAACAAAATTAGGTTAAAAAAAAAGTGTTGATTCCACTACTGTATATATCGGTATCGGTTGATATCGGAATCGGTAGTTAAGAGTTGGACAATATCGGAATATCGGATATCATCAAAAAAGCCATTATTGGACATCTCTAATTATTACTACAAGTATTCTCATAATGTTGTTTTTATTAACTTATTAATGTAATATTTCTTATAGGGGCAGCATGGCGTAGTGGGTAGAGCGGCCGTGCCAGAGACCTGAGGGTTGCAGGTTCACTCCCCGCCTATTGACAACGATGTCGCTGCCGTTGTGTCCTTGGGCAGGACACTTCACCCTTTACCCCGGTACCGCTCACACTGGTGAATGAATGATGAATGAATGATAGGTGGTGGTCGGAGGGGCCCTAGGCGCACACTGGCAGCCACGCTTTTGTCAGTCTACCCCAGGGCAGCTGTGGCTACAAATGTAGCTTACCATCACCAGGTGTGAATGAATGATGGGTTCCGACTTCCCTGTGAGCGCTTAGAGTATCTAATAATAGAAAAGCACGATATAAATCTAATCCATTATTATTATTATTATTTAGATTTTATTTTTACATTTATTTGATCATGTTTTCTATTTTTAGATTGCTTTAGCTTTAGTTAATATCCGGTGTGAATGCCTCAAAGATGACGTTTTTCCCCAGAACCTCAGTGCCATTACATGTTTTGTTTTGGCTCTGATATTGTCAATAGTGTTACGTGTGCATGAATGTGTGCATGTGTTTGCTTCTATATTTCATGTTCAGCACTTTGTGTTTTTAACTCGCTTGTGTATGAAAAGTGCCATATATATAAAGTTTGATTGATTGACACTTACTACTGCATGTAGTAGTGTTGCGCGTACATCTGCTGCCACCACAACATCTGCATAGGCATGAACATCTGGCCGCCCTGCAAAGGCACCTGGACTCCGTCTGGCCTGGTGAGGAAGAAGATGAAAAAAGGTTGTTTTACTCAATATTACAGTATAACTGTCACACTCAATATGACAGTTATTTAAACATATATCAACATAACATAACTCTGAAAGATGGCTAATAATGCCTGAAATAATGCATCCTTGTGAGTTTTACTGGAAACATATGCTTTTTTAAGGCTTGCAAACACTAAAACTAGTTTTTTAATCAATATAACAGTAATGTGCTTAGAATCCTGAGATAATGCAAAAAAAGCAATAAAAATGTATTCAAACATAACTCCTAAACATAACGCCTGGAATGATCTATATTTGTGAGTTTTACTAGAACCATTTTTTTTTAAGGTTTGCAAATACAAAAGTTAGGTTTTACTCACTGACAGTACAGCTGTCACACTCAATATGACAGTTATTTAAACATAACTCCTAAACCACACATGCAAAATGGCTAATAATGCCTGGAGAAATCTATCTTTGTGAGTTTAACTAGAAAAAAGATATGTTGTAAGGTTTGAAACGACTAAAGTTAGTTTTTTTTTACTCAATATTACAGTGCAACTGTCTTAATAAATATGAACGTTATAGAAATATAACTCTAAAACCAAACATGCATTCTGTTTAAAAATGCCTCTAATGTTGTATCGATGTAAGTTTGACTAGAATCAGGTTTTTTGGTAAGGTTTGCAAATACAAACATTTTGTTTTGCTCTCTGACAGTAAAGCTGTCAAACTCAATATGACAGTTATTTAAACATAACTCCTAAACAACACATGCAAAATCGCTAATAATGCCTGGAGAAATGTGTCTTTGTGAGTTTTACCAGAAAAAAATATATTTTGTAAGGTTTACAAAGACACAAGTTAGTTTTTTTACTCAATATCACAGTATAACCGTCACACTAAATATGAAAGTTATAGAAACTTAACTCCTAAAGCAAACATACAATCTGTCTAAAAATGCCTGTAATGTTGTATCTTTGTGAGTTTTACTAGAATCAGGTGTTTTGGTAAGGTTTGCAAATACAAAAATTAGGTTTTACTCACTATGACAGTATAGCTGTCACACTCAATATGACAGTTATTTGAACTTAACTCCTAAACCACACATGCAAATTGGCTAATAATGGCTGGAGAAATCTATCTTTGTGAGTTAAGCTACAAACCCCGTTTCCATATGAGTTGGGAAACTATGTTAGATGTAAATATAAACGGAATACAATGATTTGCTAATCATTTTCAACCCATATTCAGTTGAATATGCTACACTGACAACATATTTTGTTTGCAAATAATCATTAACTTTAGAGTTTGATGCCAGCAACACATGACAAAGAAGTTGGGAAAGATGGCAATAAATACTGATAAAGTAGAGGAATGCTCATCAAACCTTTATTGGGAACATCCCACAGGTGTGCAGGCTAATTGGGAACAGGTGGGTGTCATGATTGGGTATAAAAACAGCTTCCCAAAAACTGTTCAGTCTTTCACAAGAAAGGATGGGGCAAGGTACACCGCTTTGTCCACAACAGCGTGAGCAAATAGTCAAACAGTTTAAGAACAACGTTTCTCAAAGTGCAATTGCAAGAAATTTAGGGATTTCAACATCTACCGTCCATAATATCATCAAAAGGTTCAGAGAATCTGGAGAAATCACTCCACGTAAGCGGCATGGCCGGAAACCAACATTGATCGACCGTGACCTTCGATCCCTCAGACGGCACTGTATTAAAGGCCTACTGAAACCCACTACTACCGACCACGCAGTCTTATATTTTATATATCAACAATGAAATATTAACATTGCAACACATGCCAATACGGCCTTTTTAGTTTACTAAATTGCAATTTTAAATTTCCCGCAAAGTGTCGTGTTGAAAACGTCGCGGTATGATGACTCGTATAATGACGCGTGCGTTTAACGTCTCGGGTTGTAGTGGACATTATTTTCCAGTCCGATCCAAGCTATAAGTAGTCTGCTTTAATCGCATAAATAAACAGTATTCTGGATATCTGTGTTGCTGAATCTTTTGCATTTTGTTCAATTAATAATGGAGAAGTCAAAGTAGAAAGATGGAGGTGGGAATCTTATAGCCTTTAGCCACACAAACAGAGTCGGTGTTTCCTTGTTTAAAATTCCCGAAGATGAGGCTTTACTATGAATCAGAGCGGTCATGGATCCCGACCTAATGTCAACCGGCAGTTTTCAGTGAGAAAATTGTGGTAATAAGTCAGCTCTTACCGGAGACATCAGCGGAGCTTCCGTCTTGCTGTAGCTGCGTGACTTCCCTCAGAGACTCTGGCGTCAACACACCCGTGGCCACACCCCTCCACTTTTCAGGTACTTTATAATTTCACTAAAAGACTAGCAACACAATAGGCAGATAAGGGATTTTCCAGAATTATCCTGGTAAATGTGTCTAACAGCATCTGAATCGCTATAACTGCCCTCGCCTTTTTTTCTTCTTCTAGTCCTTCACTCTGAATTTCCTCATCCACAAATCTTTCATCCTCGCTCAAATTAATGGGGAAATTGTCGCTTTCTCGGTCTGAATAGCTCTCGCTGCTGCTGGCTACGATTGTAAACAATGTGAGGATGTGAGGAGCCCTACAACCCGTGACGTCACGCGCACATCGTCTGCTACTTCCGGTAAAGGCAAAGCTTTTTTATTAGCGACCAAAAGTTGCAAACTTTATCGTCGATGTTCTCTACTAAATCCTTTCAGCAAAAAATATGGCAATATCGCGAAATGATCAAGTATGACACAAAGAATGGACCTGCTATCCCCGTTTAAGTAAGAAAATCTCATTTCAGTAGGCCTTTAAAAAACAACATCAATCTCTAAAGGATAACACCACATAGGCTCAGGAAAACTTCAGAAAACCACTGTCACTAAATACAGTTCATCGCTAGATCTGTTAGTGCAAGTTAAAGCTCTACAATGCAAAGCGAAAGCCCTTTATCAACAACACCCAAAAACGCCACCAGCTTCGCGGGGCCTCAGCTCATCTAAGATGGACAGATGCAAAGTGTAAAAGTGTTCTGTGGTCTGACGAGTCCACATTTCAATTTTTGGGGGGAAACTGTGGACGTTGTGTCCTCCAGATCAAAGAGGAAAAGAACCATCCGGATTGTTCTAGGCGCAAATTTTGTAAAGCCAGCATGTGTGATGGTATGGGGGTGTATTAGTGGCCGAGGCATGGGTAACTTACACATCTGTGAAGGCACCATTAATGCTGAAAGGTACATACAGATTTTGGAGCAACATATGTTGCCGTCCAAGCAACGTTATCATTGACGCCCCTGCTTATTTCAGCAAAAAAAATGCCAAGCTACGTGTTACTACAGTGTGGCTTCGTAGTAAAAGAGTGCGGGTACCTGGCCTCCCTGCAGTCCAGACCTGTCTCCCATCGAAAAAGTGTGGCGCATTATGAAGTATAAAATACGACAGTGGAGACCCCGGACTGTTGAACGACTGAAGCTGTACATAAAACAAGAATGGGAAATAATTCCACTTTCAAAGCTTCAACAATTAGTTTACTCAGTTCCCAAAAATTTGAGTGTTGTTAAAAGAAAAGGTGATGTAACACAGTGGTGAACATGCCCTTTCCCAACTACTTTGGCATGTGTTGCAGCAATGAAATTTTAAGTTAATTATTATTTGCAAAAAAAAATGAAGTTTATGAGTTTGAACATCAAATATGTTGTCTTTGTAGTGCATTCAACTGAATATGGGTTGAAAAGGATTTGCAAATCATTGTATTCCGTTTATATTTACATCTAACACAATTTCACAACTCATATGGAAACGGAGTTTGTAGAAAAAAGATATGTTTTTTACGAGAAAAAACATTTTGTAGGGTTTGCAAAGACACAAGTTTGTTTTTGTACTCAATATGACAGCATAACTGTCATACGAAATATGACAGTATATCACAGGTTTGTCTCTGTGCGATATAGAAAATGACTATATCGTGAAACTCGAGTATGCGTTCTCATGCAGTTGTTTTTAGCTTCGGGCATTACACTACAGGCTTTTCTCACTCTTTCTTATCTCTCCTTGTCACTGAGACATAAAACTAGCGCACCTTCTTACATACGTCACATAATGTCATGTATGTATTTTGGTTTCATCTGACCACATGACATTCTCCCAATCCTCTGCTGTATCATCCATGTATCCATTTTGGTATAAACTCAACTCGTCGTGTTTGGAGGAAGAAGAATACTGAGTTGCATCCCAAGAACACCAGACCTACTGTGAAGCATGGGGGTGGAAACATCATGCTTTGGGGCTGTTTTTCTGCTAAGGGGACAGGACGATTGATCCGTGTTAAGGAAAGAATGAATGGGGCCATGTGTCGTGAGATTTTGAGCCAAAACCATCCATCAGTGAGAGCTTTGAATGGTTGACCAAATACTTATTTTCCACCATAATTTACAAATAAATTCTTTAAAATTTCTACAACATGAATTCCTGAATTTTTTTTTCACATTCTGTCTCTCACAGTTGAAGTGTACCTATGATGAAAATTACAGACCTCTGTCATCATTTTAAGTGGGAGAACTTGCACAACCGGCGGCTGACTAAATACTTTTTTGCCCCACTGTATGTGAGTTTTACTAGAATCAAGTGTTTTGGTAAGGTTTGCAAATACAAAAATGAGGTTTTACTCACTATGACAGTATACTGTCACACTCAATATGACAGTTATTTATCACACTGTTGTTCTTAACTCGCTTGCTCACCACTGAGGGGCGCCGGCGGGCATCTGAGGAGGATTCAACGGGGACGATCCGCCGCCGCGATGCCTGAGCCCGCCATGCCCCCCTGGACCGGAGGATGAGGAAGACGGCGGACTGTCAGAATGCGAGGCAGCAGCGGATGATGCGCTTGCGGTTTCTGAACTCTTTAATCAGGACGAAAACAAGAGACTTTGATGAGTGTCACGTGCACGCAGAAGGGAAGCGACGGCGACACTTACGCCGACGTCCACGGTGTTGACTGTGGAGGTCCTCTGAGGGGCAGGCGACCCCGGCGGGGTGTGAGAGCTACACACTAGATGTAGCATGTGGTACTCATCCTGCTGCTGGGCCACAGGGACAGAAAGAGGAAACAAAAAGGGGCTTTCAGGGCTTACATACAACTCCAGTCTATGGGCTTGGGTCAGGCTAAGCCAATCAAAAAATATCACAAAAGCCACATTTTTTATATTAATTAAAAAAAAAGCCTTCACTGAAACGTTCAATAAGTAAATACATCTGAAATAAAAAAAATTCAAAATTTAATCCAAGACATTTTTCTCCTGATCCTTATTTTAGATAGGTCATACAAAAAATAGCAATACAGTGATACAGTTTTTAGGCGTTTGGGTCCCGGACTTGTACCTGTCGGAGCACATCTCCTAGCTGGAGGTGGTCCTGCAGGAGCTTTCCCGAGTACACCAGGCGCTGGTCCTTGAAGCGCTGCAACACACACATCATTTTTTTTCCCTCACCTGCTACATGGGTTTATAGTCCTGGTAGAAAACTTACGAAAGGACTTACAGGTTTGCTGGGGTACACATCGGAAATGTGCCTCTTCAGCTTCTCCACGGTCCAGCTGAGGAAGCAGGTGATGGTCTGGTCCTGGTACTTCTGGTTGGGGGACTTGATGACCAGGATGACAGGGCTATCTGCCGCCCCTGGCTCCATCTCACCTGAGGAGGAACCTCCTTCAAATCCTTTCCATGCCGCCTCGCAACCTGAACAAGCGCTGCTGTACACGGGATGAGGGGGGACGGTTTCCCTTCTAAAGGAGCCTCATCTGTTGGTGAGGACTTCCTTTAGTGGGGATTTCTGGCGAAAAAAGAAGAGATGGAAGCTATTAAATACTCACTGGACACTTTATTTGTGAATTAGATTGTGCAAAAAATGAACAATGCTTGATTGTGTGAATGCTCCAAAGCATTCACACATATGGTTTTCTACAACAAAATTCATGTAAGTATTATTTTTCTTCTTCTACAAATATTGGCGCGCTATACCTTCCGCATTTTTCACCCGATTCAAACTGTTCCAAGTTCAACCTGTTCAGCCTAAGTACGAATGGCGGGCTTTCCCTTGACAAATTCCTAAAATTCCCAAAATTTCCAGAATTATAGGTTTTCTGGGACATTTCCCACATTCAAAATGAATTGGCCATTTTTCAAACTTCCACCATTTCCACATTTTTCAACCTATTCAAACCATTCCACCTTCATTCAACCTATTCCACCATTCTGGTCATTCAAAATTCAATTTTTCCAAGTTGAAATTTTTTTCCAGGATTTTCCATAATTCCCGCTTTTTTGAATTCCTGTCCCCCCTTTTTTCCTGAAAACTACTCCTTCCTCATTTTTCAACGCATTTCAGCCGTTCTACCGTCAAAACATTCCTCTTAAGCAGAACAAAAAACCAAGTTGTGTTTGAACTGGAAAAATTCCCAGTTTTCCCAAAATTCCAGGAATTCCGTAATACCATTTCTTAATTCAACAGGTTACTACTTCAACATTTCTCTACCTTTTTGAAAAATTCCAACACCAACCATTTCAACTCATTCAGACCATTCAAGTTTTTTTTTTACCATTTTCAAAAAAATTCCCGCTTTTCCCGAAATTCACAATTTTTGCTGAAATTCCCATTGAAGGGACATTCTTCAAAGTTTCACAATTACCACATTTTTCATCTGATTCACACCGGTCCAACTTTAAACTGTTCAGCCTATTCAGGATTCGCGGGCTTTCTCTTGAAAAATTCCAAAAAGTCACAGATTTCCCAGAATTCCAGGTTTTCTGGGATATTTTTCCCATTCAAAATGAATTTGCCATTTTTCAAACTTCCACCATTTCCACATTTTTCAACCTATTCAAACCCTTTTACCTTCAACCTATTACACCATTCTGGTAATTCAAAATTAAATTTTCCTAAGTGGAAAAATTTTTCCAGGATTTTCGAGACTTCCTGCTTTTTCAAAGACCAATGTCCACCCTTTTTTCCTGATGACTAGGCCTTCCACATTTTTCAACACATTTCAACCGTTCCAGAATCAAAAAATTCCTCCTAATCAGAACAAAAAATAAAGTTAAGTTTGAACTGAAAAAATTTCCATTTTTTCAGAAATTCCATAATACCATTACTTAATTCAACATGTTGCTACTTCAACATTTCTCTACCTTTTTGAAAAATTCCAACACCAACCATTTCAACTCATTCAAGTTTTTTTGGGTTTTTTTACCATTTTCCCAAAAACTCCCGCTTTTCCCAAAATTCCCAATTTTTTGCTGAAATTCCCATTTAAATCAATGGGACATTCGTCAAAGTTCCACAACTTCCACATTTTTCATTTGATTCAAACTGTTCCAACTTCAAAATATTCAGCCTGTTCAGGAATTGTGTGCACTGAATCAATAATTAAAAAAAAAAAAATTCCGGAACTTCCCTTAATTCCTTTTTATTTTTTTTGCATTTTCCCCATTCAAAACGAATTGGCCATTTTTCAAACTTCCACAATTCCAACATTCTTCAACCCATTCCACCTTTAAACAATTCCACCATTCAAACTACCATTTTTCCACATTCAAAAAATTTCCAGGAATTCACGTTTTTTAGTAACCTATTTCCAGCCTTAAGTTCGACTACTCCTTTCACATTTTTTCAACCCATCGCAACCCTTCCACCATCAAAACACTCATATTTATGACAAAAAACACTTTGGTAAAGGAACTAGAACAAATCCTAGTTTTCCGGAAATTCCAGAAATTTCTCTATAAAAAACTGTTACAACGTCAACATTTCTTGACAGATTAAAACAATTCCAACACCAACCAATTCAGCTCATTAAGGACATCCATGGTCCAAATAATTTTCCCCCAAAATTCTGCTTTTCCCAAAATTCCAGGAAGTTCCCATTGAAATGAATGGGACATTTTTCCAAGTACAATTCCCACGTTTTTCATCTGATTCAAACTGTTCCAACTTCAAAATATTCAGCCTGTTTGGGAATTGTGTGGCCGAATTCAACAATTCTAAAAGAAAAAAATCCCCGATTTCCAATGATTCCTTTTTTTGTTGTTGCATTTTCCCCATTCAAAACAAATTGGCCATTTTTCAAACATCCTCAATTCCCACATTCTTCAACCCATTCAAACCATTCCAACTTCCTTCACTCTCACTATCCTCATCCACGCTCAAATTAATGGGGATATTGTCGGTTTCTCGGTCCGAATCGCTGTAGCTGCTGGTGTCCATGATTGTAAGCAATGTGAGGATATGAGGAGCCCTACAACACGTGAAGTCACGCGCACACCGTCTGCTACTTCTGGTAAAGGCATGGCTTTTTTATTAGCGACCAAAAAGTGGGAACTTTATTGTCGATGTTCTCTACTAAATCCTTTCAGCAAAAATATGGCAATATCGCGAAATGATCAAGTATGACACATTGAATGGACCTGCTATCCCCATTTAAATAAGAAAATCTCATTTCAGTAGGCCTTTAAAGGCCTACTGAAACCCACTACTACCGACCACGCAGTCTGATAGTTTATATATTAATGATGAAATCTTAACATTGCAACACATGCCAATACGGCCCTTTTAGTTTACTAAATTGCAATTTTAAATTTTGCACAAATTATCCTGCTGAAAATGTTGCGGTATGATGACGCGTGCGTGTGACGTCACGGGTTGTAGCGGACATTTTTGTCAAGCACCAATCCCAGCTATAAGTAGTCTGCTTTAATCGCATAATTCCACAGTATTCTGGACATCTGTGATGCTGAATCTTTTGCAATTTGTTCAATTAGTAATGGAGAGGTCAAAGAAGAAAGATGTAGGTGGGAAGCGGTGTATTACGGCCGCCTTTAGCAACACAAACACAGCCGGTGTTTCCTTGTTTACATTCCCGAAAGATGACGGTGAAGTTTTACTATGGAACAGAGCGGATATGCGAACATGGTTCCCTACCACATATCAACCGGCAGGTTTCGGTGAGAAAATTGTGGTAATAAGTCGGCTGTTACCGTAGTCATGAGTGGAGCTTGCGTCCTCCTGCAGCTGCGGACTATTACCTCCTCCCACCGGAGAAACTGGCCGTCACCACACCCGTGGCCACACCCCTCTGACTTTCAGGTACCATATAATCTCACTAAAACACTAGTAACGCAATAAACAGATAAGGGATTTTCCAGAATTATCCTAGTAAATGTGTCTAATTACATCTGAATCGCTCCCACTGTCCTCACTCTTTTTTTTTTCTAGTCCTTCACTCTCACTTTCCTCATTCACGAATCTTTCATCCTCGCTCAAATTAATGGTGAAATCGTCGCTTTCTTGGTCTGAACCGCTCTCGCTGCTTGTGGCCATGATTGTAAACAATGTTTATATGTGAGAAGCTCCACAACCCGTGACGTCACGCGCACATCGTCTGCTACCTCAGGTAAAGGCAAGGCTTTTTATTAGCGACTAAAAGTTGCAAACTTTATCGTCGATGTTCTCTACTAAATCCTTTCAGCAAAAATATGTCAATATCGCGAAATGATCAAGTATGACACATAGAATGGACCTGTTATCCCTGTTTGAATAAGAAAATCTAATTTCAGTAGGCCTTTAAGAGTTGGACAATATCGGAATATCACACGCAACAGTTCACACGCAATTCCTTCAGTAAATGCGTCTTCTAGTATTCTTGTTGATCTTTAGCTATATTTCAAAATAGATTGACATGGACTACACTCTACATAAAGCTTTTAAAAAAATAATTACCGTCCACTCTATGAACCTGTATATACTATATTTCCTTGAATTACCGCAGGGTATATAGTATGCGCCTGCCTTGAATTACCGCCTGGTCAAACTCGTGATGTCACGAGTGACACTTCCCCTGTCATCATTTTCAAACTTGAGGAGGCTGATTTCAATACCGGTAATTTGAAATCGCATAAAGGGAAGAAGATTAAGAGCTACTCAGTAGGATGCAAGGTCCAAGCTTACATCACACTCATTTTTTTTACTGCATGCCTTTGGTAAGTGCGGAGTGAGAAGAGGTTTTAAAATAATTAGCGCATGCTTACTTTTACCGCATGCCTTTGGTAAGCACAGGAGTGAAAAGAGGTTTTAAATAAATTAGCGCCCTGGCGGCAATTCAAGGAAATACGGTATATTAAATTTGCGAAACTTGTTTTTGTTGTGACCGAAACTACAAACAGTCACCACATTTTGACGTGAAAAGATTAAATTACAATAAGCCGTTTCGATATGCAGACTATTCAACATTTGTAGTGTTTGTGAGTGACAAAGTTCAACAGCTGTCATGTTTACCAGCGTTAGTCTAGTGGCTACGGCTAGCTCGGCGAGCTTAGCGGCTAACGTTAGCCCGGCCCGCTCCTACGAGGCCGCTATCACTTTCGCTTTGACGACACGTCCCCGGCTTTAATCCGCGCTGTCACCAAAGCCGCGTCCACCTTTATACCTGTTCCAAATAGTGGCACACGTCGTCTGGTCTTCGTCGCCTTCTCGGGCCCTTTTGCTTGTTATTGTTGTAATCACGGAAGCGGAAATGACGTCATGTTGAGGTTATCAGCTGACACGAGGCACGCAGCGATGACAGATGAGGAAATGACGGACTGGCGTATCAGAACTTGTATCAAAAACTTTACAATATTTTTCTTAAAATACACACACATTTGACTTTGTATATATCAATTGACATTGTACAGTGTAAAACAACTTATCAGATGTATTCGTTATTATTGCATTATCTGGGAAGCGGAAGTGACGTCATGGTGGTTTATCAGCTGACACGAAGCACGCTGAGATGCATATAGCTTTGCACTTAGTTTATTATTAGGGCTGCGAATCTTTGGGTGTCCCACGATTCGATTCAATATTGATTCTTGGGGTTGCGATTCGAATATATATCGATTTTTTCGATTCAAAAACGATTTTTTTCCGATTCAAAACAATTCTGTATTCATTCAATACATAGAATTTGAGCAGGATCTACTCCAGTGTGCTGACATGCTAGCAGAGTAGTAGATTTTTTTTTTAAAAGCTTTTATAATTATAAAAGGACTATGTTTTATTAACTGATTGCTTTAATATACATTTGTTTTAGCTATTAAAAGCCTACTGAAATGAGATTTTCTTATTTAGATGGGGATAGCAGGTCGATTCTATATGTCATACTTGATCATATCACGATATTGCCATATTTTTGCTGAAAGGATTTAGAAGAAAACATCGACGATAAGGTTCGCAACTTTTGGTCGCTAATAGAAAAGCCCTACCTGTACCAGAAGTATGTGCGCGTGACATCACGAGTTGCAGGGCTCCACACATATTCACATTGTTTTTAATGGCAGCAGTAAGAGCAGTTCGGACCGAGAAAGCGACAATTTCCCCATTAATTTAAGCGAGGATGAAAGATTTGTGAATCAGGATAATGATAATGAAGGACTAGAAAGAAAAAAAAAAGCGACGGCTCCGGGCGGCGGCAGTGTGAGCGTTTCAGATGTAATTAGACACATTTACTAGGATAATTCTGGAAGATCCCTTATCTGCTTATTGTTTTAATAGTGTTTTAGTGAGATTTTAAAGATTGTAAAAGATTGCAGACATACCTCGAGGTCTAATGGCTGCGGTGAACACAAAGTGTCTCGGAGAGAAGCCGAGGAGCCAAGCTCCGGGCTGCTGCTGCTGCAGGACGACGAATAATCCAATGATTTCTCCGGTAAGATATATATATCACAATTTCCCCATCCAAAAACATGCTGGTAGACGTAGAGAAAACATGTTCGCTTGACCGCTCAGCTTCACAACAAACAAAGAAACATCGGCTGTGTCTCAGGGCCAAAGACAGCTGCAATACACCGCTTTCCACCAACAGCATTTTTTTTTTATAGTCTCCATTATTAAATGAACAAATCAATCAATCAATCAATGTTTACTTATATAGCCCTAAATCACTGGTGTCTCAAAGGGCTGCACAAACCACAACACAAACCACTACGACATCCTCTGTAGGCCCACATAAGGGCAAGGAAAACTCACACCCAGTGGGACGGAGGTGACAATGATGACTATGAGAACCTTGGAGAGGACGAAAGCAATGGATGTCGAGCGGGTCTAACATGATACTGTGAAAGTTAAATCCATAATGGATCCAACACAGTCGCGAGAGTCCAGTCCAAAGCGGATCCACCACAGCAGCGAGAGTCCCGTTCACAGCGGAGCCAGCAGGAAACCATCCCAAGCGGAGGCGGATCAGCAGCGCAGAGATGTCCCCAGCCGATACACAGGCAAGCAGTACATGGCCACCGGATCGGACCGGACCCCCTCCACAAGGGAGAGTGGGACATAGGAGAAAGAGAAAAGAAACGGCAGATCAACTGGTCTAAAAAGGGAGTCTATTTAAAGGCTAGAGTATACAAATGAGTTTTAAGGTGAGACTTAAATGCTTCTACTGAGGTGGCATCTCGAACTTTTACCGGGAGGGCATTCCAGAGTACTGGAGCCCGAAATGAAAACGCTCTATAGCCCGCAGACTTTTTCTGGGCTTTGGGAATCACTAATAAACCGGAGTCTTTTGAACGCAGATTTCTTGCCGGGACATATGGTACAATACAATCGGCAAGATAGGATGGAGCTAGACTGTGTAGTATTTTATACGTAAATAGTAAAACCTTAAAGTCACATCTTAAGTGCACAGGAAGCCAGTGCAGGTGAGCCAGTACAGGCGTAATATGATCAAACTTTCTTGTTCTTGTCAAAAGTCTAGCAGCCGCATTTTGTACCAACTGTAATCTTTTAATGCTAGACATGGGGAGACACGAAAATAATACGTTACAGTAGTCGAGGCGAGACGTAACAAACGCATGGATAATGATCTCAGCGTCTTTAGTGGACAGAATGGAGCGAATTTTAGCGATATTACGGAGATGAAAGAAGGGCGTTTTAGTAACGCTTTTAATGTGTGACTCAAAGGAGAGAGTTGGGTCGAAGATAATACCCAGATTCTTTACCGTGTCGCCTTGTTTAATTGTTTGGTTGTCAAATGTTAGAGTTGTGTTATTAAATAGAGGTCGGTGTCTAGCAGGACCGATAATAAGCATTTCCGTTTTTTTGGCGTTGAGTTGCAAAAAGTTAGCGGACATCCATTGTTTGATTTCATTAAGACACGCTTCCAGCTGACTACAATCCGGCGTGTTGGTCAGCTTTAGGGGCATGTAGAGTTGGGTGTCATCAGCATAACAGTGAAAGCTAACACCGTATTTGCATATGATGTCACCCAGCGGCAGCATGTAGATGCTGAAGAGTGCAGGGCCAAGGACCGAACCCTGGGGAACTCCACACGTTACCTTAACGTAGTCCGAGGTCACATTGTTATGGGAGACGCACTGCATCCTATCAGTAAGATAAGAGTTAAACCAAGACAGGGCTAAGTCTGACATACCAATTCGTGTTTTGATACGTTCTAATAAAATATTATGATCAACGGTATCGAAAGCAGCGCTAAGATCGAGGAGCAGCAACATAGATGACGCATCAGAATCCATCGTTAGCAATAGATCATTAGTCATTTTTGCGAGGGCTGTCTCCGTAGAGTGATTTGCCCTGAAACCGGATTGAAAGGTTTCACATAGATTGTAAATCTATGTGAAATTAAATTAAATTAAATTAAATGGCGAAAGATTCAGCAACACAGATGTCCAAAATACTGTGTAATTATGCGGTTAAAGCAGACGACTTTTAGTCATCATTCCGCGACATTTTCAACAAGAAACTCGGGGGAAATTTTAAATTGCAATTTAGTAAACTAAAAAGGTCGTATTGGCATGTGTTGCAATGTTAATATTTCATCATTGATATACAAAATAAAAGACTGTGTGGTCGGTAGTAGTGGGTTTCAGTAGGCCTTTAATAGAACCAAAAATATGACTTATTTTATCTTTGTGAAAACATTGGACACAGTGTGTTGTCCAGCTTATGAGATGCCATGCAAGTGTAAGCCACTGTGACACTATTCTTTTTTTAAATTTTTTAGAACACTGCTATGCTGAAATTATAACTAATATTGATACTGTTGTTGCTAATATTCATTTTTGTTTCACTACTTTTGGTTTGTTCTGTGTCGTATTTGTGTCTCCTCTCAATTGCTCTGTTTATTGCAGTTCTGAGTGTTGCTGGGTCAGGTTTGGTTTTGGAATTGGATGGCATTGTTATGGTATTGCTATGTAGTGGTTTGTTGGAGTGATAAAAAAAAAAAAAATACGATTTTATTAAAAAGGAGATTCGATTCTGAATCGCAGAACGTATTCTAATCGATTTTTTCCCACACCTCTATTTGTTATATATATATTTTTTGTATTCTATCTTTGTTACTTTGAATTTACAACCCCCTGGCGCTGTTTTATACTGTTTTTATAATGTTTTATACTGTTGTTGGACTTATTTTGATTATTGTTTCTCAACTATTTGTAAATGTTGAAATGTATAAATAAATATTTTAAAACAAAAGAAAGAAAAAAAAAGCACGCTGAGATGACAGATCTGCGATGAGGAGGCGACTTGTCCACGGGTTACCCCGCCTTCCGCCCCATTGTAGCTGAGATAGGCACCAGCACCACCCACGATCCCAAAAGGAATAAGCGGTAGAAAATGGATGGATGGATGGAGATGACAGATGAGGAAATGACGGACTAAATAAATGAATAAATAAATAAAAATTAAAAAAAGAAAAAAAAAGAGGACTGGCGTATCAGAACTTGTATCAAACACTTAAAACATTCCAAATATATATATTTTTTTTTTTACAGCACACCAATTTGACTTTTTAAATGTCAATTGACATTGTACAGTGTAGTACAACATCCATCCATCCATTTCTACCACTTATTCTCTTTGGGGTAGCGGGGGGCGCTGGTGCCTATCTCAGCTACAATTGGGCGGAAGGCGGGGTACACCCTGGACAAGTCGCTACCTCATCGCAGGTAGAACATCAGATCAGATGTATTCCTTCTTATTGCGTTATCACAAAAGCGGAAGTGACGTCATGGTGGGTTACCAGCTGACACGAAGCTTTTAATTTTATTTTATAAACCTTTATTGAAAACTGCAACATTTACAAACAATCAAGAAATAATAATATTAAAAAATAGTATAAAACAATACAAAAACAGTACAAATCAAAGCGGAAGTGACGTCACTGTGGTTTAACAACTGACAAAAAGCTTTATTTTCTTTTTTTTTTAATTTTATAAACCTTTATTTATAAACTGCAAAATGTATATATTTATATATATACATTTGCATGTGTATACACATGCTTATATGCATGTGTGTGCATATATATGCATGTATATAATATATATGTATATTTGTATGCATAATATATATATGCATATATGTATGCATAATATATATATATGTATGCATAATATATGTATATATATATACATATATATATATATATATATATATACATACATACATATATATATATCCTCTCTGAGCTGCCACCTTATCGTGGTAGAGGAGTTTGCGTGTCCCAATGATCCTAGGAGCTATGTTGTCCGGGGGCTTTATGCCCCCTGGTAGGGTCTCCCAAGGCAAACAGGTTCTAGGTGAGGGATCAGACAAAGAGCAGCTCGAAGACCTTTATGAAGAAGAAAAAGCATGGACCCAGATTTCCCTCGACCGGACCCGGGTCACCGGGGCCCCCCTCTGGAGCCAGGCCCGGAGGTGGGGCACGATGGCGAGCGCCTGGTGGCCGGGCCTGTTCCCATGGGGCCCGGTCGGGCACAGCCCGAAGAGGCAGCGTGGGTCACCCCTCCAATGGGCTCACCACCCATAGCAGGGGCCATAGAGGTCGGGTGCATTGTGAGCTGGGCGGAAGCCGAAGGCAGGGCACTTGGCGGTCCGATCCTCGGCTACAGAAGCTAGCTCTTGGGACGTGGAACGTCACCTCACTGGGGGGGAAAGAGCCTGAGCTAGGGCTCTGGAACCACTTCTCTCGAGAGGGATTGGACCTTCTTCCACTCTGGCGTTGCCGGCAGTGAGAAGCGACGGGCTGGGGTGGCAATTCTTGTTGCCCCCCGGCTCAAAGCCTGCACGTTGGAGTTCAACCCGGTGGACGAAAGGGTAGCCTCCCTCCGCCTTCGGGTGGGGGGACGGGTCCTGACTGTTGTTTGTGCTTACGCACCAAACAGCAGTTCAGAGTACCCACCCTTTTTGGGAACACTCGAGGGAGTACTGGAAAGTGCTCCCCCGGGTGATTCCCTTGTCCTACTGGGGGACTTCAACGCTCACGTTGGCAACGACAGTGAAACCTGGAGAGGCGTGATTGGGAAGAATGGCCGCCCGGATCTGAACCCGAGTGGTGTTTTGTTATTGGACTTTTGTGCTCGTCACAGTGTGTCCATAACAAACACCATGTTCAAACATACGGGTGTCCATATGTGCACTTGGCACCAGGACACCCTAGGCCGCAGTTCCATGATCGACTTTGTAGTTGTGTCATCGGATTTGCGGCCTCATGTTTTGGACACTCGGGTGAAGAGAGGGGCGGAGCTTTCTACCGATCACCACCTGGTGGTGAATTGGCTGCGATGGTGGGGGAGGATGCCGGACAGACCCGGCAGGCCCAAACGCATTGTGAGGGTCTGCTGGGAACGTCTGGCAGAGTCTCCTGGCAGAGAAAGTTTCAATTCCCACCTCCGGAAGAACTTTAAACATGTCACGAGGGAGGTGCTGGACATTGAGTCCGAGTGGACCATGTTCCGCACCTCTATTGTCGAGGCGGCTGATCTGAGCTGTGGCCGCAAGGTAGTTGGTGCCTGCCGGGGCGGAAATCCTAAAACCACTTGGTGGAAACCAGCGGTGAGGGATGCCGTCAAGCTGAAGAAGGAGTCCTATCGGGTCCTTTTAGCTCATAGGACTCCGGAGGCAGTGGACAGGTACCGACAGGCCAAGCGGTGTGCAGCTTCAGCGGTCGCGGAGGCAAAAACTCGGACATGGTAGGAGTTCGGGGAGGCCATGGAAAACGACTTCCGGACGGCTTCGAAGCGATTCTGGACCACCGTCCGCCGCCTCAGGAAGGGGAAGCAGTGCACTATCAACACCGTGTATGGTGCGGATGGTGTTCTGCTGACCTCAACTGCGGATGTTGTGGATAGGTGGAAGGAATACTTCGAAGAACTCCTCAATCTCACCAACACGTCTTCCTATGAGGAAGCAGTGCCTGGGGATTCTGTGGTGGACTCCCCTATTTCTGGGGCTGAGGTCGCTGAGGTAGTTAAAAAGCTCCTCGGTGGCAAGGCCCCAGGGGTGGATGAGACCCGCCCGGAGTTCCTTAAGGCTCTGGCTGCTGTGGGGCTGTCTTGGTTGACAAGACTGTACAGCATCGCGTGGACATCCGGGGCGGTACCTCTGGATTGGCAGACCGGGGTGGTGGTTCCTCTCTTTAAGATGGGGGACCGGAGGGTGTGTTCCAACTATGGTGGGATCACACTCCTCAGCCTTCTCGGTAAGGTTTATTCAGGTGTACTGGAGAGGAGGCTACGCCAGATAGTCGAACCCCGGATTCAGGAGGAACAGTGTGGTTTTCGTCCTGGTCGTGGAACTGTGGACCAGCTCTATACTCTCGGCAGGGTTCTTGAGGGTGCATGGGAGTTGTCCCAACCAGTCTACATGTGCTTTGTGGACTTGGAGAAGGCCTTCGACCGTGTCCCTCGGGAAGTCCTGTGGGGAGTGCTCAGAGAGTATAGGGTATCGGACTGTCTTATTGTGGCGGTCCGCTCCCTGTACGATCAGTGCCAGAGCTTGGTCCCCATTGCCGGCAGTAAGTCGAACACATTTCCAGTGAGGGTTGGACTCCGCAAAGGCTGTCCTTTGTCACCGATTCTGTTCATAACTTTTATGGACAGAATTTCTAGGCGCAGCCAAGGCGTTGAGGGGTTCCGGTTTGGTGACCGCGGGATTAGGTCTCTGCTTTTTGCAGATGATGTGGCCCTGATGGCTCCATCTGACCGGGATCTTCAGCTCTCGCTGGATCGGTTCGCAGCCGAGTGTGAAGCGACCGGAATGAGAATCAGCACCTCCAAGTCCGAGTCCATGGTTCTCGCCCGGAAAAGGGTGGAATGCCATCTCCGGGTTGGGGAGGAGACCCTGCCCCAAGTGGAGGAGTTCAAGTACCTAGGAATCTTGTTCACGAGTGAGGGAAGAGTGGATCGTGAGATCGACAGGCGGATCGGGGCGGCGTCTTCAGTAATGCGGACGTTGTACCGATCCGTAGTGGTGAAGAAGGAGCTGAGCCGGAAGGCAAAGCTCTCAATTTACCGGTCGATCTACGTTCCCATCCTCACCTATGGTCTTGAGCTTTGGGTCATGACCGAAATGATAAGATCACGGGTACAAGCGGCCGAAATGAGTTTCCTCCGCCGTGTGGCGGGGCTCTCCCTTAGAGATAGGGTGAGAAGCTCTGCCATCCGGGAGGGACTCAAAGTAAAGCCGCTGCTCCTTCACATCGAGAGGAGCCAGATGACGTGGTTCACGCCACGCATCTGGTCAGGATGCCACCTGAACGCCTCCCTAGGGAGGTGTTTAGGGCACGTCCAACCGGTAGGAAGCCACGGGGAAGACCCAGGACACGTTGGGAAGACTATGTCTCCCGGCTGGCCTCGGAACGCCTCGGGATCCCCCGGGAAGAGCTAGACGAAGTGGCTGGGGAGAGGGAAGTCTGGGCTTCCCTGCTTAGGCTGTTTCCCCCGCGACCCGACCTCTGATAAGCGGAAGATGGATGGATATGTATATATATATATATATATATATATATATATATATATATATATATATATATATATATATAGGGATTCACGGTGGAAGAGGGGTTAGTGCGTCTGCCTCACAATACGAAGGTCCTGCAGTCCTGGGTTCAAATCCAAGCTCGGGATCTTTCTGTGTGGAGTTTGCATGTCCTCCCCGTGAATGCGTGGGTTCCCTCCGGGTACTCCGGCTTCCTCCCACCTCCAAAGACATGCACCTGGGGATAGGTTGATTGGCAACACTAAATTGGCCCTAGTGTGTGAATGTGAGTGTGAATGTTGTCTGTCTATCTGTGTTGGCCCAGCGATGAGGTGGCGACTTGTCCAGAGTGTACCCCGCCTTCCGCCCGATTGTAGCTGAGATAGGCGCCAGCGACCCCAAAAGGGAATAAGCGGTAGAAAATGGATGGATATATATATATATATATATATATATATATATATTATATATATATATATATATATATATATATATGAATAAAGAAAACCAAAATGGCAAAAATATGAACTTTGCAGTAGTCCCTTCCCCTCCAAAAAAGCGCTTAAGTGGAATATTTAGAGCCTTAAACAGGTCAATAATTCAAAACACCATTTATTCGTTCACTCATTATTTTTGAGCGATCAGTTTTTTCCAAAAAATAAAACAAAAAAACAAATCCCACAAAATAAAAGCCCCCAAAGATAAAAGTGTTCAAAATAAGCGATGATTTTTTTTTTTTTTTTTTTTTTTAACTTCCAAGGCTTTAATCTCTGGATCAACTTCAGCTCTATCAATTGTTTTTTTGTTGTTTTGTTTTTGTATGCCCTTTTCGTCAAAGAAAATAAGGCAAAAACAAAATATGCAAAAATTTCCCCTAAAATGTTTCATATTTCATGTGAATTAAATAGGTCAATAATTCAAAACAACAGTGATTTTGAATCACTATTATTTTTGAGCAATGACAGTGTAAAAAAACTTTTCCTCAATATATTTCACCTGTTTGCCGTTTTAATCCACTTTTTTAAACTAGTGTTGTAACAAAACATTTTTAACAGTATAATTACCGCATTTTTCGGAGTATAAGTCGCTCCGGAGTATAAGTCGCACCTGCTGAAAATGCATAATAAAGAAGGAAAAAAAAATGATATAAATCGCACTGGATAAGTCGCATTTTTTGGGGAAATTTATTTGATAAAACCCAACACCAAGAATAGACATTTGAAAGGCAATTTAAAATAAATAAAGAATAGTGAACAGGCTGAATAAGTGTGTTATATGACGCAAAAATAACCAACTGAGAAGGTGCCTGGTATGTTAACGTAACATATTATGGTAAGAGTCATTCAAATAACTATAACATATAGAACATGCTATACGTTTACTGAACATAATGTCACTCCTGATCGCTAAATCCCATGAAATCTTATACGTCTAGTCTCTTATGTGAATGAGATAAATAATATTATTTGATATTTTACAGTAACGTGTTAATAATATCACACATAAGTCGCCCCCGAGTATAAGTCGCACCCAAGGCCAAACTATCAAAAAAACTGCGACTTATAGTCCGAAAAATACGGTATCTTAATGCAAATACTTGACTTTTATGTCAATTAATGTTTTTGCTGGAAGTGTCAAATGAAAATGTTCAAAGTGGAGGAACGTTTTTTTTTAAGTTTCTTCTTGTCAAAGCTTCAGCTTGTGCAGAACCTCCTTAGTGAGTTGTTTGCTGTACCTGTTGATCTTCCAGTGTCCCGGCATCCATCCCAGCAGGAAACGATGAAAGTCGGTCCAGGCGAATGCAAACATCTCCCTCCACTCCTCCTCTAACGCCGCAAAGTCCACGTCTTGGCTCACAGATACTTTTAACTCGGAGAAATAATGCTCCAGCAGGCCCGGAACCTTCTTGTCACACTCACTCTCCTCCATGCAGCTCCCTAAAAAGTACACCACGTCTTTCATGCCGCAGCCACCGCCGACGTACTGGAAGTCCACCGCCGCCACATCCTGTCCGCTGCGGGAGAAGCAGAAGTTGGCCAACTTGGCATCGCCGTGCACCAGCGTCTGGAGGCGGCAACGGCTGAGAGTCCTGTCGATGTCGCCGGCGGCCGCCCTGAGCTGGGCATCGTCCATTGCCTCCAGCTCGTCAGGGCGGGTCTCCAGGTGCCAGTAGGTGCCCACCGCCCACAATCCCACTGGTGCCACGCCCAGGAAAAGAGCGTGGAAGTGGGCCAGCCAGCTGAGACACGCCCGCATCTCTTTATCCTTCACGCTGGTTCTGCAAAGACAACAAAACACATCAAATAAAGTCCATTCTATCAGTACAGTACCACTAAATACTATTACTATTTTATGTATTATTATTTTTATTTTTTTGTCG